>NC_079219.1:5041583-5055982 GCF_029633865.1 Lampris incognitus | reverse complement strand
GAACTCGGAGAAACGTTGAAATAACTTCTGTTGAGTTGGATATCGTTAATCCCATAATGCCGCTGACACACTGTGTTGGTTCAGCTGAGCTTCAAAGGTTCTGCAGCTGATTTTCATTTGCACTCGGCATCTGGTGCCTCTCGTGTCGCTGGCCAACAACGGTCGGCCGGCGCTGATGGATTCCAGTTGCCCTGATGCCTCTGTTCCGCGGTCGCCGTGTCCTGGTGAAACCTCTCACCGTGTCCCTCCCTGACTGCACCAAGACCGGCGGGGGGGGGGGGGGGGGGGAGGAGTCCACGTGTGATGCAGGACACGACTTCTCACTGACATGCTGCACGACAACGTCCGTCCATGCTGTTTTCTCTGGCCCTGCTAGCAGGTCTTCTAACCGCCTGTCGCTGACCACCCGTCTGATTTGTGGACCAACAGAAATGCCTTCCTTAATCTTGGCATCAGGCAGGCGGGTTAACCCTAACACGCCTGTCTTTGTGATGGTGGGGGGAAACCCACCGCAGACACGGGGTGAACATGCAAACTCCGCACAGAGGACGACCTGAGATGACCCCCCCCCCCCCAAGGTTGGACAACCCCGGGGTTCGAACCCAAGGCCTTCTTACTGTGAGGGGACAGAATGTTTCGGGGTTTTCTATGAAGAGGGGGCAGAAAGAGCCTCGTCAGGTGGACGGGGGGTTTGTGTGCCACACCTTTCTGCCCCGGAGCGGGGTGCTGGCGGAGTGGCCGGTGGTTTGTGACGTGATGTGACGCCTGAGCTCGGCTGTCCCGTTCACACAGGACACAACGGGGCTTTGTATACCCGAGCTGCATTCCTGCTCGCCGTGCCAACACTTTTGGGTCACCACACATGTTCCAGTCGTGGTTGTGTTACCGTATGTGTGTCAACGGCAGGTCCGTGTTACTGTAGGTCTCTTTCACGTGGACTGCATGGCCCGTGGGTACTGAAGGATGGACGTTGCCGTTGTGTGACAGGACGGCTTCCAGGCTCAACTTGACGAACCTGTACGAAGACGCCACTGTTGTGGGTCATGCGCACAACCCAAAGCCATGAACGAGCCATCGGTGTCAGGGCAGAAACAGGTTGTCAACCTGCATAAAGAAGATTGTCAAATGTTGTTGTTGTTGTTGTTTTTTTAATAGATTTATTTATTTGTTTATTTTTTGCATTTTCCGTCTTTATTAGATAGTTGAGAGAGACAGAAAAGAAAGGGGAGAGAGAGGGGATGACATGCAGCAAGGAGCCCGAGCCGGATTCGAACCCAGGCCACTATGGTGAGGTACTTACCTTATGTGGCATGTGGTCTACCAGGTGAGCCACTGGGCGCTCCACCAGGTGAGCCACTGGGCCCCCCCAAAATGTTATTGACGGTTCTGAAAGATAGAAACTTCTGTACCTGGTGACAGCAACTCCATCCTTGCTGTCTTGACCCAGGTAATTTTTTCTCTCCCCTTTTCTCCCCAACTGTGTCTGACCAATTACCCCGCTCTTCCGAGCCGTCCCGGTCTCTGCTCCACCCCCTTTGCCAATCCGGGGAGGGCTGCAGACTACCACATGCCTCCTCCCATACATGTGGAGTCACCAGCCGCTTCTTTTCACCTGACAGTGAGAAGTTTCACCAGGGGGACGTAGCACATGGAAGGATCACGCTACTCCCCCCAGTTCCCCCTCCCTCGATCAGGCGCCCCCACCGACCAGAGGAGGCGCTAGTGCAGCGATCAGGATACACACCCACATCCGGCTTCCCACCCCCTAGACATGGCCAGTTGTGTCTGTAGGGGCACCTGACCAACACGGGGATTCGAACCGGTGATCCCCGTGTTGGTAGGCAACGGACTAGACCACTGCGCTACCCGGACGCCCGTTCTGCTTTAGCTTTTGACAAATCTGCGTCCCTGACCAGGTGGTTTAATTCTGGCTGTGTTACCAGATGAGGATAAGCAGGCATAAAGCGTTCAGCATCTGGATCAGTGTCGTTCTCCACATCTGGTTCATGTGCTGTGGCGTCTTCATCTGCCTCATCTAGGCTCCACGTCTCTGGCGGCTTCGGTCCTGGCAGACTGTCATCACGTGGCGCTGGTCTCATGGCCGGAGGCAGGTTGGGGTATTCAATACATTTCTTATTTTCAGTGGAGAAGCCAGACACATCGGTCAGACAGAAGTAGCAGTCCGTCACGTGATTCTTCTGTTCTCGCCATGTCATTGGGACCGCAAATGGCTTCTGAGTAGCTCTGAGCCAGGCTCTCAGGTTGACTGCACATGTTGCCCTAACAAATATGAGGAGCCCGGAGTTTCTCTTGGCCACCAATTCTGCATCCAAAGTAGAGCTCGTAGGCTTTCTTAATAAGTGCAGTCATGGTGTGTCTCTGAGCCTTAAGCGTATACTCACCACAGATGTAACAGAATGTATCGCAGCTGTTCCAACACCGACGAGACATTTCTGCTGTGTTAAATCTTCCTGAAGACAATAAATCTTATTGTTAAGTACGCTCCCTGTGCTGTTGCCTGAAGAACATGTGCATCAACATGCGTCCAAACAGCATCTGTAAATGTGAGCAGCTTTTATAGCCTGGCTGCCAGCATCTAACCTGACTAAGCATGCCCAGGCATGCTGCAGACAACATTTGCATTGCACCTACAGAGTGCATGCCCAGGCAGGCTTGGACTGACTGAAAACGGCTTGTTTTGTGGGCAGAATACTAGCTGACTTAAAATATGATGGGAAATCACAATAATAGGTCTTATCTACAAAACAGTGAGAGGAAAAATTTGAGGGGATTTTTGTGTTCAGCAGCCCAAAATCCATAAAATACACCCAACAGTGTTCAGGAAGCAGTCTTCATTGTCCAGTGGCTCAGGGCAGTAGGATTTTGACTCCAACACATTTTTTTTGTCCCTGCGAAGACAGGTGTGTGTGTGTGTGTGTGTGTGTGTGTGTGTGTGTGTGTGTGTGTGTGTGTGTGTGTGTGTGTGTGTGTGTGTGTGTGTTGGAAAAAGTTGGTGAAAATGTGTATTTTCCCATCGTCTTGGGAACTCCTCATGGCAGACATCTCTGAATGAAGCATCTGTTTCATCACTTGAACCTCTCACACTTCCACTTTCGGTGGACACGCATGACTTTCCCTGCACTTTCCTGTCTTACTTGGGAGGACAGAGTGCCACACACACAGGTGTTGGAGTGGGCAGGCAGGCAGCTGCAGTGTGGAGTCTACCCTAAACCACCATCAACTCCGGTGGCTTGGCCGTGTCATTCACATGCCCAGCCAACGACTCCCACGTAAAGTCCTCTACGACCAACTACGCCTTGGTCAACACACTGCTGGTGAGCAGAAGAAGCGGTTCAAAGACCAGATGAAGACCATGCTGAGAAGATGCCAGATCAACCCCTCTTCTCTGGAGGAACTTGCCTCCTGCGTCTCACAGGGAGTGAAGTATATGGAAAACCAGCACACACAACACCGTGTAGCAAAGTGTACGAAGAGGCATGCTCACAAAGCTACCCCTGCCCCCCCCCCCCCAACACCACTTTTACATGCCCGGTCTGCAACCACAACTGTACATCCAGGATCGGACTATTCAGCCACCAAAGGACTCACAAATAGGAGAAGATGGTCATCATCAGATATG
This sequence comes from Lampris incognitus, assembly GCF_029633865.1. Taxonomy (NCBI): domain Eukaryota; kingdom Metazoa; phylum Chordata; class Actinopteri; order Lampriformes; family Lampridae; genus Lampris; species Lampris incognitus. The sequence continues at coordinate 5,052,342 of NC_079219.1, read as the reverse complement.
ATGGACAACCAGCAAGCAAGTGTGTGTGTGTGTGTGTGTGTGTGTTGGCATGAGTTTGTGAAAATGTGTATTTTCCCATCGTCTTGGGAACTCCTCATGGCAGACATCTCTGAATGAAGCATCCGTTGCATCAGTTGAAACACTCACACTTCCACTTTTGGTGGACACTCATGACTTTCCTGCAGTTTCCTGTCTTACTTTTTTGCACGTTTAGTCTTTGACGTGGCCACTTATTTTGTTTTGTATTTTTTTCAGTACATCTATGAGACCAACGAAAACGGAGACAAGGTGGTTCTTGGTAAGGGGACGTACGGCGTGGTGTATGCTGGGAGGGACTTGAGCAACCAAGTACGCATTGCCATCAAGGAGATCCCTGAGAAAGACAGCACGTAAGAAGATCAAATCCGCCAGAGGTTTTGTATTCATGTGGTTTAAAATGTCTTAATTAGCCGGTATCTGTAGTTAACACGGACTGCAAATCAGTTTTCTGCAAAGACACATCATTTGCAGGGAGGCTCTTTACTAAAATAACTCACATGGAGATGTTTTATTTATAATGGCTGTAATGGGGAAGGATCTGGCCCGGCTCTCTCTGGCCTGGTCTGCAGCCCCAGACCTCTGGTTGGGGTCAGCTCTTAAGAGAGATGGATTCGTGTTTGGATGTTTTCTTTGGATTTTACCCATCTTCGATTGCTGCGAAGAGCTTAGTCGTATTGCACAATTTTTCCATGGAAGTATGAGTCTGGATAAGTGGAAATCCAGGGCCTAAATCAACGTTTAAGCACCGATTAAACGTTAAACCAGTGGTTCCTAAACTTGTTCCTGCAGGGTCCCCCTTTTGTAGATACAAATATTTTCAAGCCCCCCGCCCACCTGCATGGACCCACATAAACACACTCTCAGACACATCTTTTGCCTGCAAACTCCTATAGAATTCATTTGAAACTACTACTACTACTACTACTACTACTACTGCTAGTATTTGAAACGTTGTCTGTAATTAGTACAGAACTGCAACTGCAGTGTGTTACATCTTACTGAAAAAACTAAATAAGGAACACTGCAGGGGCGTCCAGGTAGTGTGGCGGTCTATTCCGTCGCCTAGCGACACGGGGATCAGCGGTTCAAATCCGGTGAAACTCCTCATTGTCAGGTGAAAAGAGGCGGCTGGCGACTCCACATGTATGGGAGGAGGCATGTGGTAGTCTGCAGCCCTCCCCGGATCGGCAGAGCGGGTGGAGCAGAGACCGGGACGGCTCGGAAGAGCGGGGTAATTGGCCGGGTACAATTGGGGAGAAAAAAAGGGGGGGGGGAAATTCCAGAAAAGAGAGTGAAGAAAAAGTGACATTGCAGTATGTAGTATGTTCTAGTCACTGCTTTCAACAGATTTTCTCAAAATTGCCTCAAGTTTACCACCTCCCCTGAGAAGAGACAACAACCTTTCTCTGTAAGAGTTACACCTCTAGTCCTGCAGTCTTCTCAGTGACTGCTGTGGGCTGGCTTTGTGCTGCAGAGCTTCTCAAATCGGGGCTGCAGCTGTGATACTGCCCCTCTTCTGCCCCTCTATTTTTCCCACGGCACCACACAACTGGCGCCGTGGGCTGTGCGTCGCAAATTGTGGTCACTCCCTCGTGGATGACTAGCAAGGGACGTTTAGTCAGGATGTTTAATAGGACGCGCTCGCAACTCGCATCGTGAGCGCTGTGGGTCTGGACCGATGGTTTCCATCCATCATCCGAACCGCTCGTCCTGCTCTCAGGGTCGCGGGGATGCTGGAGCCTATCCCAGCAGTCACTGGGCAGCAGGCGGGGAGACACCCTGGACAGGCCGCCAGGCCATCACACAGGGCCCACACACACACACACAAAGACACACACAGTCATACCTAGGGACAATTTAGTACGGCCGAGTCACCTGACCTACATGGTCTTTGGACTGTGGGAGGAAACCGGAGCCCTCCACACTGAGGACGACCCGGGACGACCCCCAAGGTTGGACGACCCCGGGGCTCGAACCCAGGACCTTCTTGCTGTGAGGCGACCACGCTAACCACTGCGCCGCCGGACGCACAGTTTCGTGCTTGTTAATTAGCCTTCTCCTGTGTTGTTTTATGGCGTTTGGCATCCATAAATGTGGTATTACCGCCATCTGCTGGACTGTAACAACTCCACAGTACAAACTATAGTGTCCACCCAAAGTGATGTATATTAGCCTTGCCCCATTAACACATTATCAATCAAAATACTACCTTAGCTCAGTCAGAATAAAGATGAACCTCACATCAGCAGCTAAAATGTAATAGACCAGCCTGTTCTGACTGAAATTTCTTTCACTATGATGGTTGTGGTGCTTCTGGCGAGTATAAGCCATTTATGATCTGCTGAAGAAGAAAAAAAATATATATATACACTACCGTTCAAAAGTTGGGATCACCCAAACAATTTTGTGTTTTCCATGAAAAGTCACACTTATTCACCACCATATGTTGTGAAATGAATAGAAAATAGAGTCAAGACATTGACAAGGTTAGAAATAATGATTTGTATTTGAAATAAGATTTTTTTTACATCAAACTTTGCTTTCGTCAAAGAATCCTCCATTTGCAGCAATTACAGCATTGCAGACCTTTGGCATTCTAGCTGTTAATTTGTTGAGGTAATCTGGAGAAATTGCACCCCACGCTTCCAGAAGCAGCTCCCACAAGTTGGATTGGTTGGATGGGCACTTCTTTGAGCAGATTGAGTTTCTGGAGCATCACATTTGTGGGGTCAATTAAACACTCAAAATGGCCAGAAAAAGAGAACTTTCATCTGAAACTCGACAGTCTATTCTTGTTCTTAGAAATGAAGGCTATTCCATGCGAGAAATTGCTAAGAAATTGAAGATTTCCTACACCGGTGTGTACTACTCCCTTCAGAGGACAGCACAAACAGGCTCTAACAGGTACTATTTAATGAAGATGCCAGTTGGGGACCTGTGAGGCGTCTGTTTCTCAAACTAGAGACTCTAATGTACTTATCTTCTTGCTCAGTTGTGCAACGCGGCCTCCCACTTCTTTTTCTACTCTGGTTAGAGCCTGTTTGTGCTGTCCTCTGAAGGGAGTAGTACACACCGGTGTAGGAAATCTTCAATTTCTTAGCAATTTCTCGCATGGAATAGCCTTCATTTCTAAGAACAAGAATAGACTGTCGAGTTTCAGATGAAAGTTCTCTTTTTCTGGCCATTTTGAGTGTTTAATTGACCCCACAAATGTGATGCTCCAGAAACTCAATCTGCTCAAAGAAGTGCCCATCCAACCAATCCAACTTGTGGGAGCTGCTTCTGGAAGCGTGGGGTGCAATTTCTCCAGATTACCTCAACAAATTAACAGCTAGAATGCCAAAGGTCTGCAATGCTGTAATTGCTGCAAATGGAGGATTCTTTAACGAAAGCAAAGTTTGATGTAAAAAAAATCTTATTTCAAATAAAAATCATTATTTCTAACCTTGTCAATGTCTTGACTCTATTTTCTATTCATTTCACAACATATGGTGGTGAATAAGTGTGACTTTTCATGGAAAACACGAAATTGTTTGGGTGATCCCAAACTTTTGAACGGTAGTGTATATGTGAACAATAGTCATGTAAACTCTTAAATTGGCCTCTCTTCTTTCTGTGCATGTTCATGCACTCAAAGTACGAAACGTTCTTCTGTCAGTTTCTGCTTTGGATTTTCATCAGGACAGGAAGCACAATAGTTCTTCATAAGTTACCTTTGCAAAAAAGTTCATTTTGCATCCAACCTTTGCAGTAGTATGTTCTGTGGTGACTAATGCTTCATTTGAATAAACAACAGAAAGGCAAATGATTTGCATGGCATACAGTACATCCCGGCGGTACGGTGGTGCAGTGGTTAGCGTGGTCACCTCACAGCTAGAAGGTCCTGGGTTTGAGCTCCGGGGTAGTCCAACCTTGGGGGTCGTCCCGGGTCGTCCTCTGTCTGAAGTTTGCGTGTTCTCCCCGTGTCTGCGTGGGTTTCCTCCAGGGGCTCCAGTTTCCTCCCAAAGACCTGCAGGTCAGGCGAATCAGCCGTACTAAATTGTCCCTAGGTATGAATGTGTGTGTGTGTGGGCCCCCCCTGTGTGATGGCCTGGCGGCCTGTCCAGGGTGTCTCCCCACCTGCCGTCCAATAACTGCTGGGATAGGCTCCAGCGTCCCTCAGAGCAGGATAAGCGGTTGGGATGATGGTGTATGGACAGTACATCCCAGTATATGATAACACTGGATTCTGACAGTTTCATCATGATTACAAACACCCCGTCAGCGTACTTAATTTGATATTTATGCCAACACTTCACTTGGAATTAAATTTGGAGATAACTGTTTAGAATAAGATATTCTGCATGTATGACCCAAGTCCCCTTGGCCTTTTCATTTATTTTCAAGTCAGTCCATGAGCTGAAGAGTCAGTTGGATCCTCATTCAGAATACCGTTGAATCTCCAACAGACGATAATGTCTTTATGCATGCGCTGGATGGCAATGAAATCACAAAGTTGAATCAGTTCATCTGGACACAACCTTTATTTAGAGAAATGTTTCATCACTCATCTCACTGAAGACTGAAGAAGTCTACATTACATTATGCTCATTTCACATTTAGGCTATTTTTTCCCTTTTTTTCTTTCCATGTTAGGTACTCCCAACCCCTCCATGAGGAGATAGCCCTCCACAAGAGGCTGAAACACAGGAATATTGTCCAGTATTTGGGCTCTGTTAGCCAAGATGGTTTCATCAAGATTTTCATGGAGGAAGTACCTGGAGGTATAGATCTGGAGCAACCAGCATTTTCCTACTCTTGCCTGTTTGGGGTTAGACTGATGAAAGAGATAGCTATTATGATCCTGCTAAGCCTAAAGGCCTTACACTACTACTACTACTACTACTACTACTACTACTACTACTTTCAGCTGCTCCCGTTAGGGGGCGCTACAGCGGATCATCTGTTTCCATCTCTTCCTGTCCTCCGCATCTTCCTCTGTCACACCAGCCACCTGCATGTCCTCCCTCACCACATCCATAAACCTCCTCTTTGGCCTTCCTCTTCTCCTCTTCCCTGGCAGCTCCATATTCAGCATCCTTCTCCCAGTATACCCAGCATCTCTCCTCCACACATGTCCAAACCATCTCAGTCTTGCCTCTCTTGCTTTGTCTCCAAACCGTCCAACCTGAGCTGTCCCTCTAATATACTCCTTCCTAATCCTGTCCTTCTTCATCACTCCCAGTGAAAATCTTATCATCTTCATCTCTGCCACTTCCAGCTCCACCTCCTGTCTTTTCATCAGTACCACTGTCTCCAAACCATACAACATAGCTGGTCTCACAACCATCTTGTAAACCTTCCCTTTAACTCTTGCTGGTACCCTTCTGTCACACATCACTCCTGACACTCTTCTCCACCCACTCCACCCTGCCTGCACTCTCTTCTTCACCTCTCTTCTGCACTCCCCGTTACTTTGGACAGTTGATCCCCAGTATTTAAAGGCCTTACACAATTTTTAAAATTCCTCAATGCAGATGCCAGTGCCTTCCAGTTAAACAGTTTTTTTTTTTACCCCCCCCCCTTTATCTCCCCAATTGTACCCGGCCAATTACCCCACTCTTCCGAGCCGTCCCGGTTGTTGCTCCACCCCCTCTGCCGATCTGAGGAGGGCTGCAGACTACCACATGCCTCCTCCGATACATGTGGAGTCGCCAGCCGCTTCTTTTCACCTGACAGTGAGGAGTTTCACCAGGGGGACGTAACACGTGGGAGGATCACGCTGTCCCCCCCCCGTACAGACACCCCAACCGACCAGAAGAGGCACTAGTGCAGCGACTAGGACACACACAAACATCCAGTTTCCCATCCGCAGACACGGCCAATTGTGTCTGTAGGGACGCCCGACCAAGCCGGAGGCAACACGGGGATTCGAACCGGCGATCCCCGTGTTGGTAGGCAGTGGAATAGACCGCCACGCTAACCGGACGCCCCCAGCTAAGCAGTGTTGCTGTTGTCCGTGGTATTAATTCGCGGTGTAATTTCAACTGACATTGCATTATTGGTTTAGAGGGTTCTCTGTAATGCCTGGATTTGCGTTGCACAACACTTCCCCTTGAAAAGGAAACGGGTCAGCCGTGCTCCCACATTCGAGTCTGCATGGATTACGTAAGAGCTTAGAAATCGAGGGATGAGTTGTGCACAGCTGCTCAGGAAGTAGGTGTCGTCTGCCTTTTTTGGTGTGTGCATATTTTGTCCGTACGTGTATGTGTGTGTGGGTTTGCGCAATTGGGTTTTAGTGCAACATCTCCAGAACTTGGACTCGGTTAAAGGAAGTATCGAGTGCCAGTGAACTCTTGCTCACCGGGATGAGCCCAGTACACACAGGCTACATACAGTTGATGTGTTTTTTGTTGAATACTTGGTTTTCACCAAAGTATTTTTTAAGATAACTATTGCAGACGGTAACTTCATTTGACATTGAAGTCGTGGATTGGGGTTTTTTTGGGGGGGGGGGGTTCTCCCCTTTTCTCCCCAGTTATGCTTGGCCATTACCCCACTCTTCCGTGTCATCCCGGTCGCTGCTCCACCCCCTCTGCTGATCCGGGGAGGGCTGCAGACTACCACATGCCTCCTCCCATACATGTGGAGTCACCAGCCGCTTCTTTTCACCTGACAGTGAGGAGTTTCACCAGGGGGATGTAGGGCGTGGGAGGATCACTCTATTTCCCCCGTTCCCCCTCCCCCCCGGAACAGATGCCCTGACAGACCAGAGGAGGCGCTAGTGCAGCGACTACGACACACACTCACATCCGGCCTCCCACCCGCAGACACGGCCAATTGTGTCTGTAGGGACGCCCGACTAAGCCGTAGGTAACACGGGGATTCGAACCAACGATCCCCGTGTGGGTAATCAACGGAACAGGCCGCTACGCTACCCGGATGCTGAGTCGTGTGTTGTTAGCGCCACTTAAAAACGTCTTGTGTCAGTATAAAGGAAAGGTTCACAGCTGGAGATCCCAAAGCCGAATCAAGGTCGCAAGATGGCGACCGATGTACTCGTAGCCCTCCTCCCTCCTCGGTCCAGGGGTGGTCGTCTTACAACGCTGTGACTACAGCTATTCCCCAGTCCTCTACGAATAGTGCATGTAGCAGACCGTCGTTACTCTGATTAATGGTCACAGCAGCGTGCATGTGAAACCTGTGCTAGAGCGCCAGTTTCGGTCATTGTGCAGCTGTACTGTTTATAAGGCGGGGGATCCCTGCAGTCAGCTGAGACTGACGAGTGATGAGACACGTTCCCACCAACCTGGGCGTCCAGATGAACTCACTCAGCTCTGCTGGGATTTCTATGCCTGGCTTACTGAGTATGCAGCTTTACAACTGCGACATAATGAAAATAACTAATTGATCTGTTCTTCGATGCAGTCGCAGCATCGGGAATTATGATTTCTTTTCATTTCTGTCCCCTACGAGGAACTGAGAAATTTTTAACAATTTAACCCTTCGTGTAAAAGAGGGCACGGTGGCGCAACGGTTAGCACGGTCGCCTCATAGCAAGAGGGGTCCTGGGTTCGAAAACCCGGGGTAGTCCGACGTTGGGGATCGTCCCGGATCGTCCTCTGTGTGGAGTTTGCATGTTCTCCCCGTGTCTGCGTGGGTTTCCTCCGCCGGGGGCTCCAGATTCCTCCCACAGTCCAGAGACATGTAGGTCAGGTGAATCGGCCGTACTACATTGTCCCTAGGTGTGTGCCTGTGTGTGTGTGTGTGTTGGCCCTGTGATGCCCTGGCCAGGGTGTCTCCCTGCCTGCCGCCCAGTGATGCTGGGATAGGCTCCAGCATCCCCGCGACCCAGTGTAGGATAAGCGGTGTGGGTGATGGATGGATGTAGAAGAGGGCCGTGCATGTCTTAAAATGTTGGACTATGGTGACGTTATGTACAGGTCGGCTTGCTTGATATCCTCTATCTATCAACTGGCCATCCTTACACACCCGTCATAATATGCAGTAGTTCATGCTTATCTGCAAAACCTTCCTCGGTCTGCCCCCCCGTGTCTCTTGTTGCAAACTACATCTGCTGCCCACGACGCTCGTTCTGCTCACTATATTCTGTGGACAGTTCCCAGAACAAATACTGTACTGGGTCTGTTGTCTGGTTGACTAGTCTGGTCTGCTGCAGCCACAGATTGGAACGATCTGCAAAAAACACTGAATCCGGACAATTTGATCCCCAGATCAGCTTTTAAGGACCATCACTGATACATGCAGCTCTTTCCCCAACCACTAACATTCCCCACCCTTTGTTCTGTCCGCTGCTTATTGTTGTCCCATGCATATCCTTGATCTCGTGTTGCTTTTTTTGCTTTTCCTGTTTGTGTGTGCTACTATTGTTCTGTTGTTGTGTTGCCGGAGGCTGTCGTCTGCTAGCCCAGTGTTGTTGTGCGAGACTGCGTGTCATTTATGTAATGCTTGTTGTGGCTGTGCGGCACGGTGGTGCAGTGGTTAGCGAGGTCGCCTCACAGCGAGACGGTTCTGGGTTTGAGCCCCGGGGTAGTCCAACCTTGGGGGTCGTCCTCTGTGTGGAGTTTGCATGTTTGCAGGTCAGGTGACTCGGCCGTACTAAATTGCCCCTAGGTATGAATGTGTGTGTGGGTGTGATGGCCTGGCGGCGTGTCCAGGGTGTCTCCCCGCCTGCCGCCCAATGACTGCTGGGATAGGCTCCAGCATCCCCATGACCCTGGGAGCAGGGTAAGCGGTTTGGTTAGTGGATGGATGGATGGAGGGAATGTTGTGGCTGTATGCAAGCTGTGGATATGTTGGAAATTTTCGGGTGTGCGCTGCTTTCTTTTTAACTTTTTGGCATTTTTTTAAGACCCTACCCCCTTCCCTCAAGAGGCTTTCCCTTTTGCCAGGCTGCCACTGTAAATAAGAACTTGTTCTTGACGACTCGTGTGGTCAAACAAAGGTTGAATACAAAATAAAACCTTACCAGATGTCTCCAAAAGGTGCCTGGACACAGACTGGGTAACCAACTGACTGTCATTATTGTGTGTAGGGAGTTTGTCATCTCTCCTGCGCTCCAAGTGGGGCCCTTTAAAAGACAATGAGGCCACCATCATCTTCTACACCAAGCAAATCCTGGAGGGACTCAAGTATCTGCATGACAACCAGATAGTCCACAGGGACATCAAGGTGAGCACGGGGCTGTTGGTCATGTCTTCTCTCTTTATCTGCAGTTTTGTCTTTATCATATCCTATGTCATCATCGGCTCCGTCATCTCGTCTCGCCTTGTCCCATGTCAAGATTTATAATTATGTCTTTGCTTTTAGCACCGAAGTGTGAATATTGTGATAACGCTGATAAAGCATCTTAATTTGAGAACACCATGTGTGTGTGCCACAGGGTGACAATGTGCTTATCAACACCTACAGTGGAGTGCTGAAGATCTCCGACTTCGGCACCTCTAAACGCTTAGCAGGGATCAACCCCTGTACTGAGACCTTTGCTGGTATGATGACCCAGAATTTGGGTGTTTGAATACTTATTCCTATGCAAATTTTGAGAGGTTTTTTTTTTTTGGCCCTTTTGCTTAGTGTGTATTGCTTTGTTCTGGTCATTGATTAAACTGACTATGTGGACATGGATTGATCGTTGATGCCATTGAATGCATTTTAACCACTGCCATGTTGGTTTTCCAATAGGAACTCTGCAGTACATGGCTCCGGAGATTATAGACCAGGGGCCCCGAGGCTATGGGAAGCCAGCCGATATCTGGTCTCTGGGCTGCACTATCATAGAGATGGCAACAGGGAAGACGCCCTTTCACGAACTGGGCAGTCCTCAAGCAGCCATGTTTAAGGTGGGAATTCTTCATCATTCGGCAAACTTTGGCAGGTCTAGTGAGGAACTCAACTTATAGATGTGTGAGAAAGTGCTGCAAGTAAAGTAACTAATATATTTCTCATACATATATATATATATACTAGAAGAACCCCGCTACAATGTAGCGGTTTGGTTATCCACCCGTCTAAATCTCCCTCCTCTTCATCCTGCCAGCTAACCGCCTTCCCCCTGCCCCTAAACCCCCCCCCCCACTCCAACTCCCTTCCCCCAAATGCTCAGAATCATCTGAAATGCCGAGAAAAGTGGTTTTTAGCCATTTTTAGAAAAATGCATATTTTGCATATTTATGCATAATTATGCATAATTTTATTTTTTTGAGATTTTTCCCGTACTCTCTGGAACGATACCTACCACCTCCAAAAATGAATTAGGATCATAAGTGCTTTAGTTTTCGGTCCCGCTATCTACACTAACTAACGCCACACACACACTAACGCCACACACACACACACATTCCGAAACTATATGAGTAGATATATTGCAGCGAATTCAGGGGGGGCAGCCCAGGTACCGCCACAGCCGGGATGTGAACCCATATCTCCCGCCCCGCGGGCGACAACGTTAACCAGTCGACTAAAGGGTCCGACTCGTTAGCCAAGGGTTAACGAGTCTACTTATTCGTGTACGTTACAATATATATATAGACACGTCAACCCCAGGCCTGATAGCGGGCCAACTAGCGATAGCGTTAGCGTAGCCTCCTCGGCGAGATGTCGATGATGTGATGTCGCAGTGCTACACGCCACACCTACTTTACCAAATGACTACTTCAGTGCACGACACCCCCCGTGTTGTTGACCTAACAGCATGTTGCACGACACCCCCCCCGCCCCATTC
>NC_079219.1:4886583-5039083 GCF_029633865.1 Lampris incognitus | reverse complement strand
CCAAGTGGAGGACATGGACACCTATACGGATATTATCGACCTGTCGTGTTCACTGGACCTGCGGAGGCCCATGGCGGCCCTCAGAGCAGAGGACATCTCAGAGAGTCCACCAACCAGCAGCGGTTTCCTGCCGTGAGTCAGACGATACCTCAGATGATGAGAGGACATAAGCCTCCTGTAATTGCTGTTCTTCTGCACGGTGTAATCTCACGCGGTGTGACAGTATATCGTTCAGTAGCACATTAACTAATATTTACAGTTGTAAACATGTTGTGAAGAAACAGGGAGCAAGCCGAAAGAAGAAGAACCATGTTGTGAAGCCACAATGTCCAAATGAATACTCATAACTAATAATGTCACTTGTGCACAATTGGCCACAGGACTGAGCTGCTGTACCCTCAGAGTTGCATTTCTCTTGTTTTGCAAAATCCACACTTTTCTCTCACCTGGCCCCAAAATGGTGGAACAAATTGGGTTTCCATCAGATCTACGGACGTGCTTACGTCCTTCAACAAAGACCTTAAAATTGTCTTCTGGGCCTACCTTGATCCGTAAATAGTCTCTGTTGCACTTTGCAAGGAATTCTGCTTCCGGTGTGGGAAGATGGCTGTGCGAATTCGCGTTTGCAGCGGCCTCACCCAGTGCCGGTGTCGGAAGATGGCGGCACGAATTCACATTTGCGGCGGCCTCACCCCGTACCATCCATGCAGTGTCTTTATCCACGTCTGCGTCTAAGTTTTGCCTTGGTTTGATGGCTGGGAGAGCAGGGCAGGCTAAGCTAACTGCTAGCCCATTGCAGACCGGCAGTTCCGATAACACCGAGGGCGGTCTGGCAGCGGCCTCACCTGGCGTTGACTGTGGTGTTTTGGATGTCGCCGTGAGGAGTGCGGGGAGGTGTGTTGAGGGAATCTGGCCGGGAGAGCTTGGTCTGCTTCGTCCGGTGGGCCCGGGGACCACGGCCCCTGCCTGGAGCTGCGCCCGAGGAGGAAATGCCGAGGGCGGTCTGACAGGACGTGGAAGCGGGGCGGGCTAAGCTAACTGCTAGCCCATGCAGACCGGAGGTTCCAACAGTCATCCTGGCTGGCGTTGTTCCCTTGGACAGTGATTTTGTTGTTTAGTTTGGGTATATGTGTTAGTTTGGGTATGTGTGTTCTTGTAGTTTTTGTCCTTGTGTTGTGCTGCTGTGGGCTGGGGGAAACGACAAATAAAGCGTTCCTGACTCCTGAATATGAATTGGCACCGGCTGTTACTATTGCGGCTTCACTTTAACGCCGTTATTGTTGGTAGCTATTATTATGCACTCATTCCGTTCTACCCCCACTTGATATTTTATGCCAGTAAGATCAGATAAGATACTTTATTGTCATTGTGCGCACACAACGAAATTTCGTTTGGTGACTCTCAGACCAGCAACACTAGACAAGGTTAATGATTAAAAACACGATAAAAACAAGGACAAACAACATTTAGTATAACAAGCGAGGTAGTAAAAATTATGGTGAGACAATGAAAGATACCAGCGGCTTTTAAAGTTCAAACTAGCGCATGAGATTATTGCACGTAGTTGTCCGTATTGCAGCAGCTCTAGTACCAGTGAGTCCTCAGCAGCTATAGGCAGATGTGTGTGCGTGTGTGTGTGTGTGTGTGTGTGTGTGTGTGTGGGGGGGGGGGTGATGGAGGCTACAGCTCTGGGGAAGAAGCTGTTCCTCAGGCCGTTAGTCCGGGTTTTGATGGTGCGGTATATTTTCCCCGATGGCAAGGGAGCAAGCAGACGGTGACCTGGGTGGGTTGTGTCTTTGCTGATGTTGCTGGCTTTCCTCTGTAGGCAGCCAGCATACACAGCACCCAGGTCCAGGAGCAAAGCTCCCACAATCCTCTGTGCTGTCTTTACCACCCGGGCCAAGTCCTTCCTGTTCTCTGCTGTGCAGCTGGCATACCCCACTGTGACACACCGACAGAGGATGCTTTCTATTGTGCTTCTGTTATAGTATGGCGATAATGTGTCTGTTGTACTGATGTGTCAATGTCAATCTACTCTGATTCTCCTATTCACCACGTTTTGATGACCTAAGGTGCACTTACAATTTACACTTACGACGAAATACAGTCGTCATGACTCTCAATTTATCAGTCAGTCTTCCTTCCAACCCTCACCTATGGTCATGAGCTGTGGGTAGTGACCGAAAAGGTGAGATCGCGGATACAAGCAGCTGAAATAAGTTTCCTCGGTAGAGTGGCCGGGCTCAGCCTTAGAGATAGGGTGAGGAGCTCGGACATCCGGGGGGAGCTCGGAGTAGAGCTGCTGCTCCTTCGCATCGGAAGGAGCCAGTTGAGCTGGTTCAGGCATCTGATTAGGATGCCTCCTGGACGCCTTCCTTTGGAGGTTTACTAGGCACGGCCAACTGGGAGGAGACCCCGGGGTAGACCCAGAACTCACTGGAGGGACTACATGTCCAGTCTGGCCTGGGAACACCTTGGGATCCCCCAGGAGGAGCTGGGGAGCGTTGCTGGGGAGAGGGGCGTCTGGAGTGCCCTACTTAGCTTGCTGCCACTGCGACCCGACCCCGGAGAAGTGGCTGAAGATGAACGAATGAATGAATGACATGCACTCTTGATTCCGATATGATTATGGTGTAGCAAATGTACTATTACTACTTCATAAAGTACTACTATGATATAATTACTGTGTAGCAAATGTACTTCTACTACTACTGCTACTTCATATAGTACTACTATGATATGGTATGATTGCTGTCTTGCGCATTGTAATGCCAGCGGCTAAGCCTTAAATTTATCTGCTAATTGATGACTGATTGCTGTAAATGTAAAATAAAACACCTCGTGTGTTGTTTTCCCTCCATACTCATTAAGCTAATGTTTGTCTTTTCCCCTGCGGGTTAGAATCCCAGATTACGCTCAGCTGGACATGAGCAGCCCAGCCACAACGGGGGAGAACATGGGTCTTTTTTTACTGAGGAAGGACAGCGAGAGGAGAGCCACACTGCACCGAGTACTCACCGAGTACATCAACCAAGTGGTATCTAACATACAGGACACTTTGCCACAGGTAGGTAAAGAAGTATCGCAGCCACAGTTCTGGATATGGTATTGAAAGACATCTTGAAGACATTTTGAGGCTTTGTTTATCTATTATGGCGGCACAGTGGTGCAGTGGTTAGCGCGGTCGCCTCACAGCAAGAAGGTCTTGGGTTCGAGCCCCGGGGTAGTCCAACCTTGGGGGTGGGGGTGTCTCGTCCCGGGTCGTCCTCTGTGTGGAGTTTGCATGTTCTCCCCGTGTCTGCGTGGGGTTCCTCCGGGTGCTCCGGTTTCCTGCCACAGTCCAAAGACATGTAGGTCAGGTGACTCGGCCGTACTAAATTGTCCCTAGGTGTGAATCTGTGTGTGGGTGTGTGTGTGTGTGTGTGTGTGTGTGTGTGTGTGTGTGTGTCGGCCCTGTGTGATGGCCTGGCGGCCTGTCCAGGGTGTCTCCCCGCCTGCCACCCAATGACTGCTGGGATAGGCTCCAGCATCCCCGCGACCCTGAGAGCAGGATAAGCAGTTCAGATGATGGATGGATGGATGGATGAATGTTTATCTATTAATGAAGCCATTTAGGACCTCTTCTAACTACATACAAATTATGAACCAACAGCAAACATGTTCTCCATGATGCATTGAACCCCACCCCAGCTTACTCTGTGACCATTCAAACAGGACAAACAGGAGTTATAACCTGTCCCCCTTCCAGTGGTTTTTTTTATCCAAGGCAAAATGCATCATTCACATAAATTCTTAATCCACTCACAGGGGACAAGAATGTTCAGCTTGCAGAAATGCTTGAACCGACCACATGTCTTCATTCTTTATTCATTCAATCATCTTCAGCCACTTTTCCGGGGTCGGGTCACGGTGGCAGCAAGCTAAGTAGGGCACTCCAGACTTCCCTCTCCCCAGCAACACTCCTCCCAAGGTGTTCCCAGGCCAGATTGGACATGTAGTCCCTCTAGCGAGTTCTGGGTCTACCCCGGGGTCTCCTCCCAGTTGGCCGTGCCCGGTAAACCTCCAAAGGAAGGCGCCCAGGAGGCATCCTAATCAGATGCCCGAACCACCTCAACTGGCTCCTTTCGATGCGAAGGAGCAGCGGCTCTACTCCGAGTTCCCTCCGGATGTCGAGCTCCTCAGCCTATCTCTAAGGCTGAGCCCAGACACCCTACGGAGGAAACTCATTTCAGCCACTTGTATCCACGATCTCACCCTTTCGGTCACTACCCAAAGCTCATGACCATAGGTGAGGGTTGGAACGAAGACTGACTGGTAAATTGAGAGCTTTGCCTTCCGGCTCAGCTCCCTCTTCACCACAACGGTCCGGTACAACGTCCACATTACTGCTGATGCTGCACCAATCCACCTGTCAATCTCCTGCTCCATCCTACCCTCACTCATGAACAAGACCCCGAGATTTTGTTTTGCACATTTCATTTCGGAGCTCGTACCTTTTTTTTTTCTCATTTCACTGCACTCGGGACTTGTACCTGTGTGTATGTGACAAATAAAACTCTTGAATCTTGAATCTTGAACTCCTTCACTTGAGGCAACAACTCATCCCCAACCCGTAAGGAGAAATCCACCATTTTCTGGTAGAGAACCATGGCCTCAGACTTGGAGGTGCTGACTCTCTTCATTCTTTATGCTTGTTCATATTTGAGAGGAATGGGACAGTGCTTCACTTTGGTGTCCAGTGGGAAACGCTGTGACAGAACGCTGTGGTCCAGTTTTCTTGTGTACAATGAAAGGTTCCCCCCTGAAATAACTGAACAAAGCTTCTTTCATCTTGTTGATATTCAGATCATGGCAGTGATATGCACAAAAAAAACCCTCAATGTAAATTAACAGAACCTAGAAATGGGCAGAGCTTAACGATAATGTCAGTGGAATGTGCCAGAAGCATTACGGAAATGAGCATTAAGGTCATCTTTGGCAGCCTTGCTGTATATCACAACTTATTTATGAAAACATGTCAATTGAGAAAATTCTGTACATACAGAGGATGTTTAATTACCTTACATGCCCAGATAGTAAAATTGCCGTGGCCCGGACCCGTCCCACACCCGACACTTCATCTGGCCCACATATCGCGTGGAATGATGGCACTTGGGCGGTCCGCTCCTCTGTGCCAGATGTGGGCCAGAACCAAGCCATAGCAATGCCGCATGTGCCACATATTTGCCAAAGGTGGCCCATATTTGTTCTGTGATATTTGGGCCATATTCACCATTTACCACACAGGCCACTTCAGGGTCACATCCAGATCACATGTTGCCCAGAGCACCACATCTTTGCCAGAAAAAGGCCCACATTTGATTTGGCATATTTGGGCCATATTTGCTGTTATACATGTGGGCCACTTCAGGCTCACATCCATTTTGTCAGGGCCAGAAGAAGATCATCAGTGCCACATCACTGCCTGAAGTGGCCCACATCCAGATGCTAGCTGGGTGGTAACTAACCAAGTCCAAAGCCCTTCTTCGACTATACAAAGCAGTGCTTAAGGGTCTGCATTATAGTTTTGGAGTTGTCATGTTGTCCTCTCTCACTTTCTTATAAAGCCAGGTGAAGGAGCGTCGCTGACTACAGATCACATCTCAGAGTTAATCGGCTGCTTGCGAGAGAACATCCGCTCCCCGGACAGAAAGCAGCTGACCAGCAGCCTCCTGGAGCTTCGCGCCACGCTGCTTGCGGCCGTCGTTCCTCTGAATTGCCTGCAGGCGGTGCTGTTCAGCTTCCAGGATGCGGTAAGCAACTCGAGTTTCCTGAAAATCTCATGCTGAAGCTTGGTTCTTTGTCCTGCTGCAAAGTTTTACAAATACAGATGCAAGGATGGAGTCGCCCACATAATAATATACTTTCGTTTTGAAATTTTCTGAAGTACATCTTCCTACACAACTTCCTATACCTCGTCCACTGGTTTCATTTTACGCTCAATGTCATCCATATGTAGGTGAAAAAGGTGTTGAGACAACAGCAAGTGAAACCTCATTGGATGTTCGCCCTGGATAACTTGCTGAGACAAGCAGTACAGGACGCCATAACAGTCCTTCTACCAGGTAGTCTACTACTACTACTACTACTACTACTACTACTACTACTACTACTACTACTACTACTACTTTTGGCTGCTCCTGCTGGGGGGCGCCACAGCAGATCATCCGTTTCCATCTCTTCCTGTCCTCTGCATCTTCCTCTGTCACACCAGCCACCTGCATGTCCTCCCTCACCGCATCCATTAACCTCCTCTTTGGCCTTCCTCTTCTCCTCTTCCCTGGCAGCTCCATATTCAGCATCCTTCTCCCAGTATACCCAGCACCTCTCCTCCACACATGTCCAAACCGTCTCAATCTGGCCTCTCTTGCTTTGTCTCCAAACCGTCCAACCTGAGCTGTCCCTCTAATATACTCGTCCCTAATCCTGTCCTTCTTCATCACTCCCAATGAAAATCTTGGCATCTTCATCTCTGCCACCTCCAGCTCCACCTCCTGTCTTTTCATCAGTGCCACTGTCTCCAGACCATATACAAGATGGCTGGTCTCACTACCATCTTGTAAACCTTCCCTTTAACTCTTGCTGGTACCCTTCTGTCACAACTCACTCCTGACACTCTTCTCCACCCACTCCACCCTGCCTGCTCTCTCTTCTTCGCCTCTCTTCTGCACTCCCCGTTACTTTGGACAGTTGACCCCAAGTATTTAAACTCATCCACCTTCGTCACCTCCACTCCTTGCATCCTCACCATTCCACTGTCCTCCCTCTCATTCACGCATAGGTATTCCGTCTTGCTGCTACTGACTTTCATTCTCTCCAGTGCATACCTCCACCTCTCCAGGCTCTCCTCCACCTGCACCCTACTCTCACAATGGATCACAGTGTCATCCGCAAATTGCAAGCTGATACTGTTTAGTGCAGATGTGACAGTATGCACAATTACTTTTTAGCGGATATGAATAAGGATTTATTGTGAAAGTCACTGTCATTTTGACAAAATCCAGTTTAATGTATGCATGTATTTATACTGCAAAAGTAGGATAAACGTGTGCAACACTTGAATGGCAGCACAATACATTTGCAGTGCAACTCCAATGCAATGCTGCAACATAACAGACTCTCATTTGCAATGAAAGAACGTAGAGTGTAATGCCTTTAACGTGTTAAGGGCGCTAACATCATAAGATATATTTTATGCTAAATGAAATACTGGCCATGACCTCCTGTTTTTCCTTATTTATTCAGGGATATGTTTTTCATGAGTTCAGATTTTTGGATACACAGTGTGGCAAATTTTTCATTTTAGAATTTGTGTTTTTCTGTTTTAGTCTTACATGATCCATGTTTCCTCCATTCTTTCATCTCCCCCACCAACCTGTCTGTCTTTCAGAGCTCAAACTCCAGCTGCAGTCCTCGTTTGAGGTTGAGGACAGTGCTCATGATGGAGAGCAGCCCTGTGAACCTGAGCCTCTTGAAGTTCCCTTCTCTGACCATGCAGGGGCGTCAGAAGACTTGCAACTAACTCCTACAAATGAGAACGTAGTTACAGCCGGCCCTGGCTCCCCTCCTCACCTTCCATCTATCAACAGCGCCCCCCTTAGACAAGAACTGACAGACCTTCGGCTGGAAACTAGAAGGTATCATTTATGTTCAGCTGTCTACAATTCTTTCCTGTCAAATGTGAATTTTCATATAATGCCATGCATCATCAGTATTATTATTATTATTATTATTAGTAGTAGTAGTAGTAATAGTAGTAATAATGGTAGTTGTAGTGGAAATAGTACTAATATTGACCCTGATTCATGAAATTATCATTATTGTTAAGAGTAGTAGTAGTAGAAAAGTAGTAGTTGTGGTATTATTGTTATTATTATGTGTACAGCACTTTTCTATCTTTAACTTTGATTAATTTGAAACAAGCGGCATGGTGACACAGTGGTTAGCGTGGTCACCCCACAGCAAGAAGGTCCTGGGTTTGAGCCCCGGGGTAGTCCAACCTTGGGGGTCGTCCTCTGTGTGGAGTTTGCATGTTCTCCCCGTGTCTGCGTGGGTTTCCTCCGGGGGCTCCGGTTTCCTCCCACAGTCCAAAGACATGTAAGTCAGGTGAATCGGCCGTACTAAATTGGCCCTAGGTGTGAGGAAACCCACGCAGACACGGGGAGAACATGCAAACTCCACACAGAGGATGAACCCGGGACGACCCCCCAAGGTTGGACTACCCTGGGGCTCGAACCCAGGACCTTCTTGCTGTGAGGCAACCACGCTAACCACTGCGCCACCGTGCCGCCCTGCCTGTGAAATTTTGAAAAAAAAACCAGTATATGGATATATACAGTATATGGATATATAGAATTTAAAATAATAACTGCACCATGAGAACCACTAACTTGCTGTACTGTAATGAGTGGATGGTGATCACTGATCCTGAGGGGAGTATGAATTGTGCTGCGTGGTGTGAGGGGATGCTGACAGTTTGTACTGTGTCAGACTGCTGTGCCAGCTGAGCGAGAAGGAGAGAGAATACCAGGAGCTGCTGAGAAACTCTCTCCAGAGAAAACAGCAGCAAATCGACACCCTGAGGAAAGCACCCGTCACCGCAGGTAATGCTTTCACCCCTGGTTCTGCCCCTATGGAGACAGCCTCACTGGCGAAAATGTCGCTTTGTCACGATGCCAGGATTTCTTGCATCCGAGCTACGGGAGCGCCACCGCAAGGTTTACTTTGAATTCTCGCTCCCGTGGACCAGCACTAAATCTTTATTGATGTGTATTTATACTTATCCTCTCGATAATGTTTCCACCCTGCAATTTATGGAGCCATCTGTCGTTCTGCAGTTTCACAACAGCTTAAGTGTTACCCGGATCTGAGTCAAATTAGCTCACCTTCCCATTTATTTCAACACCTTCCCGAGCACAGGATGGGTGGGGTTAGCATCAGTACCATTCACGAAGGGACGGACAAGTTAGTAATCACAGCATTAATCACACATTGAAAACCGGTGACTCTCAGTCATCCTGGACGTGCCGGCACTCATCCGTTCCTCCGGTCTGAGCGCTAACCAGGCCCGACCCTGCTTAGCTCCCGAGATCGGGCGTTATTAGGGTGGTTTGGCCGTAAGCCACTCATCCGTTCCCATGCCATTCTTCATCCTCTCTGTTCTTCTGCTTGCAGCCGGTGGCTTATGGTGCCGAGGTGCAGAACAAAGTGGTACAGAAGCAGCTTCGTACCTGCAGCTATTTCACTGTTGAACGAAAGATAATGTCCCAATGGGCACCCTGCCTGCCGATCCAGGGAGGGCTGCAGACTACCACATGCCTCCTCCAGTACATGGGGAGTCACCAGCCGCTTCTTTTGACAGTGAGGAGTTTCACCAGGGGGACGTAGCGCGTGGGAGGATCACGCTATTCCCCCCAGTTCCCCCTCCCCCCCGAACAGGCGCCCCGACCGACCAGAGGAGGCGCTAGTGCAGCGACCAGGACACACACCCACATCCGGCTTCCCACCCGCAGACAGGGCCAGTTGTGTCTGTAGGGACGCCCGACCAAGCCGGAGGTAGAATTATGTTTTAAAATGAAAGCGGAGTAAATAATCCTAATAATTATACATTTTACTCTGGCACACAGTTGTATTTGGCAAAGCACCTCTTACTTCCAAAATAGGGATTGCCCTCATCTAACAGTACGGTGAAGCTAAGCCCATAGTCTGGTGATCAACCCCGCGGTTTCCAGCAGGTCTGCTCACGAAACACGAGACCAAACCCCTGAGAGGGAGATCCGGGTTTTCAACAGACTGTGATTCACATCACTGTTTGCTAAGAGTTGTCCATTCCAAACACCGCCACACCTCCGCCCCTGGGCTCCACCCCGGGCTCCATCCCGGGTCCGGATTTCTGCCTGACTGGTTTCTGTCAGAGCTGTGTGCCCAAACCTGATCTCTCACTTAGGATAATGATTAGAGCCTGTATGTTGAAACACACTAACTTTGTGTGTGTGTGTGTGTGTGTGTGTGTGTGTGTGTGTGTGTGTGTGTGTGTGTGTGTGTGTGTGTGTGTGTAAGAACTGAAACCAGAACTTATTCCAGTTTTGTTCAGCGTGTTTACACACCTGAATCCTTGTAAAATGTTGCATGTTGAAACCAAGTGGCACCAGAACAGTTTTTCAACCTTGAGATGACAGTAATGTCTCTGCACTGCAGAGGATGGGGTGTTTCCAGACAGGAGCGCTACTCCACAGGCCCAGGCCCTGGCAGACTGGCTCAAGGCTGTCCCCGTAGATCAAGACACTATTGACAAGGTAACGATCTGAAATTACTCTCTGGGAGCACACACCCCATGGCCCTCTTACTTATCTTAAACGTCGTTCTTTTTTTTGGGGGGGTGGGGCCCCCTTTTTTCTCCCCAAGTGTATCCAGCCAATTACCCCACTCTTCCAAACTGTCTCGATCTCTGCTCCACCCCCCTCTGCTGATCCGGGGAGGGCTGCAGACTACCACACGCCTCCTCCCATACATGTGGAGTCACCAGCCGCTTCTTTTCACCTGACAGTGAGGAGTTTCACCAGGGGGACGTAGCGCGTGGGAGGATCACGCTATTCCCCCCAGTTCCCCCCCCCTCTGAACAGGCGCCCTGACCAACCAGAAGAGGCGCTAGTGCAGCGACCGGGACACATACCCACATCCGTCTGTCCAGCTGCACACAGCCAATTGTGTCTGTAGGGACGCCCGACCAAGATGAAGGTAACACGGGGATTCGAACCGCCGATCCCCGTGTTGGCTGGTAACAGAATAGACTGCTGCACTAGCGCCTCCTCTGGTCAGTTGGGTCAGTAGTCTGCAGCCCTCCCCGGATCGGCAGAGGGGGTGGAGCAGCGACCGGGACGGCTCAGAAGAGTGGGGTAATTGGTCGGGTACAACTGGGGAGAAAATGGGGGGGAAAATCCTGCCCCCCCAAAAAAATTGCCGTCCTTACATTTAATAAGATCAGCTGTTTAGATCCCCAGTCACTCTTGTGTCGTTGCGTGGGTGTGTGTCGTTATTACTACCGATGAATTGTGACCTTTCACGCTGACGTTATCCTGCTCCCTAGCTTGTCTCTCATGAGTTCACCTTGGACTGTCTCCTCCACATGGCCTGCAGGGATGACTTGATGTACTGCAGCATAAGGTGATTCAATATGTGTGTAACATCTAGTTCTGCAAAAGTAAAACTGACCCCGGTATCTGCATATAGTACGGTAACTGTCCCCGTCTGACCTTTCAGAGGTGGCATGCTGTGTCGTATCTGGACTGCCATCAAGGCTCAGAGGAAGACGCAACCCAGCATCAACCCTGAAGAGTACACCAACACTTGATGGCTGTGGACATTTACTCTGATTGCCGCTATGCAGAGAATTAACAAGCAGGTTGGAGTTCGGATGCCTCATCGAACACATGAACGTTGTCAGGAAGCTATTTTAAGAGGGACAAGTATTTCCCCCTGTAAATATTTGTAAGCTAAATTAACTAACGCCCCTTTCCCGCTACACGGTACCGACTCGACTCGAGTCGCTTCTGCATCGTTTTCCGTTACCGTAACAGTACCCCCTCAGTGTAGCTGGTCGTCATAGCGACGCCTGGTTTTCAGTTTCAAAGTGCGCTTCGATGTTTACCCGATCCAGTTCTTCTAGAACCTCGACAAAGGCGGCACCAGAAAAGTGGTAACAGTTACCAAAATAATGGAAAACGAAAAAGGGCGAGTGGAGTCGGGTTGAGCCGGTACCATGTGGTGGAAAGGGGGCACAAGAGATATAGGTGCATCAGTTAGAATTTCTGTTGTTTTTAGGGGGTCGATGGCTGATACTTCGTGTTATGGTTAGGTCTCGCCATCGGTGTTTGTATTTTCTCAGGGGTTTGGCATGTGAATGTCGCTACAGCTATGACCTTTTCTTGTCCAAATGATGCTACGTGCACAGTTTTTCTTTGCAAGCGAGGGAGGTGACTACTTCCATTTATCAGTGGCACTGTTTCAGAGTCGATTTTGATCTGACGAGAACTTAGCAGGATCTAAGTTGTAAAAGGGAAGTTCTGGGAGGTTTCTACAATGAACAAAGGATCATTCTTGTACAGTGGCGGCTGGCCAGTACAGGGCGCTGGGGCGCCGCCCCCTTCAAATATACAAGAGATGAAAATCTACTTAAACGTGTTAAATATAGTTTAGTTGTATAATGCAAATAATTATGAAATAAAAGTGTTTTTCAGTCTGTCAGCAGCATTAAATATTGGTTCAAATGGTATTTGGTTGGTTTCTATCTGAATCCATATACTTCCTGGGTGAGGGGCGCCGGCCAAACCATACCTCATGTAAGCCCTCAAACCTGTGGCGAGCAGGTGACCTGAGGCTGCCGTCTGATTGGTTTCTTCAGATTTTCCAGGGGGCGCTGTTCTGTGCTGCCCCAGACACTCCCACTTTTATTGGCAGTGAATTGGTGTTGTTTTAATGTGTTTTGATCTAAAGTGATTGGACAGTTCTCGTGGCTGTCAATCATGTTCACACCCACCACCACGCCTCGTCTCTGCTGTCAATCATCCACCGTCTACCAACCCTGATAAAATCAATAGGCTACATTGTCCCTCTTAATAACTCTGTGACTGTGTGGACTTTAAAGCAGCTGTCAGGTGTGCTGCACCAGGGTACATTGCGCCCCCCTGCAAAATTTATAGCATCATCCACCAGTGTTAACGGTTAAAACACGTTCAGATAACAGGAAAATCAAATCTTTCATGTTGTCTTATCTTTGTATGAGCTCTGCACATGTGCAAACAGCCGTTTATGGGCTTGTTTTTTTGGGGTTTTTTTGGTCCGGGTGAGGGGGTGATGTAATCTGGAAGAAGTGATGCGGTAGCAACTGGTCTTAAAATTCCACACATCCTTTCCCATCTGTTTTCACACTGTTGACATCACCTTGGAGACAATAATTTGGATGTGTGTGTGTGTGTGTGTATCATAAGGTGTAACACACATAAGGGATATGACTTCATTGGGGGAATGCGCTTGACTTCTACTGGGCGTGAATATATCAGTTTTATCAGTAACGTCTGCCTGTACAGATTAACATGGTGGAAAAATATGAAGGGTGTTTGTTTTTTCATTCATTTTGATTTTGTAATCCAGTGTTCCCATTTAAAGTAGACCACATGCATTGTGCAGACCAACAAAGAGAAGCGTTCCCGAGATGTCGCCAGATTTTATGACGTCATTGAAATCCCAAATTTTGCGTTGTGGATTTCAGGTTAACGTTTACTTACCAATTTGAATAAATGGCCTCCACTTTGTTACTTGTTAAAATACAAAGCCCTTAATATTTTGGAAATGGAAAGTTTTAGTTGGATTAGTCACCTCGTGTTTCCCCAGCATGATAACATCAGTGATCGTATGACGTGACGTGTTTCATTTCCAAGTCAACGTGCAGGCACATGTTGGTTTTTGGATAAACTCACCTCCACCTCATAATTAAAGCTGAAATCTGTGATTTCTCCGGTCTGTCCTTCTGTCTGGAAAATCTGTGATTTCCCCGGCCTGTCCTTCTATCTGGCAATTCCGCGATTTCCCCGGTCTGCCTGTCTGTCTGGCAAATCCACGATTTCCCCCGTCTGTCCTGTTTGGCAAATCCACGATTTCCCCCGTCTGTCCTGTTTGGCAAATCCACGATTTCCCCCAGTCTGTCCTTCTGTCTGGCAAATCCGTGATTTCCCCAGTCTGCCCTTCTGTCTGGCAAATCCACAATTTCCCCGGTCTGTCCTTATGTCTGGCAAATCCACGATTTCCCCGGTCTGTCCTTATGTCTGGCAAATCCACGATTTCCCCGGTCTGCCCTTCTGTCTGGCAAATCCACGATTTCCCCCTGTCTGCCCATCTGTCTGGCAAATCCGTGATTTCCCCGGTCTGTCCTTCTGTCTGGCAAATCCGTGATTTCCCCGGTCTGTCTTTCTGTCTGGCAAATCCGTGATTTCCCCGGTCTGTCCTTCTGTCTGGCAAATCCACAATTTCCCCGGTCTGTCCTTCTGTCTGGCAAATCCACAATTTCCCCGGTCTGTCCTTATGTCTGGCAAATCCACGATTTCCCCAGTCTGCCCTTCTGTCTGGCAAATCCACGATTTCCCCCTGTCTGCCCATCTGTCTGGCAAATCCGTGATTTCCCCGGTCTGTCCTTCTGTCTGGCAAATCCGTGATTTCCCCGGTCTGTCTTTCTGTCTGGCAAATCCGTGATTTCCCCGGTCTGTCCTTCTGTCTGGCAAATCCACAATTTCCCCGGTCTGTCCTTCTGTCTGGCAAATCCACAATTTCCCCGGTCTGTCCTTATGTCTGGCAAATCCATGATTTCCCCAGTCTGCCCTTCTGTCTGGCAAATCCACGATTTCCCCGGTCTGTCCTTCTGTCTGGCAAATCCATGATTTCCCCGGTCTGTCCTTATGTCTGGCAAATCCACAATTTCCCCGGTCTGTCCTTATGTCTGGCAAATCCATGATTTCCCCAGTCTGCCCTTATGTCTGGCAAATCCATGATTTCCCCGGTTTGTCCTTATGTCTGGCAAATCCACAATTTCCCCGGTCTGTCCTTATGTCTGGCAAATCCATGATTTCCCCGGTCTGCCCTTCTGTCTGGCAAATCCGCGATTTTCCTGGTCTGCCTGTCTGCCTGGCAAATCCACGATTTCCCCGGTCTGTCCTGTTTGGCAAATCCATGATTTCCCCGGTCTGCCCTTCTGTCATGTCTACCCCGCCCCCCGACCCACTCAGCAGTGGTTGAGTCCAGAACAGCGGGGTGTCCTATCCTTATGGGTGCTGGTGAGGAGGAGGAGGGTGGGTGCTGGCGAGGAGGAGGAGGAGGAGGGTGTGCTCAGTAATCCCTCTAGGTGCAGGGCCTCCCAGAGCGGCGCCCTCAATCCCCCACAGACCCTCTGCCCAAATCCCACCCTGACACCCATTATTCAGCCATAACGGCTTGGCTCCACCTCCACACTAAGCAGTGAGAGGGGGATTTAGACTAGGGGAGGAAGAAGAGAGGGGGAAAAATGGAGGATGAAGAGAAGAATGCCAGACACCGTCATGATGATATGGGTATTGTCCTTGTGTACACTTTGCATTTAAAGCATGAGATTGGTAGTTTATGAATGGTCGTTGTACTTTACAGCAGAAAACCATGTTTTTCAGAGTAACAGACCGAATCAGTTGTTTTTTTTAGTCACATTTCATGTCACAGCAATACTGTAACCTTGATTTCTTTTTCTTTACTCTGTCCATTTTAATCATACCCCAGTCCTAAAATACAAATAAGACAGGAACTCTCATCAGATCGCTTCACGGAGGACCCGGAGTGCTGCGAGCAGGGAACAGATCTGATCAAAGTTAGCAGGAGTTTGCATCCTATTAGGCGGACAATCCTGTTATAATTGCTGCACAAAGCTCATTGGAGTGAGGGACACTTCAGGGTATTGCATTCACTTTACATTCAGCTAGCTGCAGGAAGAGATGAGTGACAGCTGCAGCCTGTGCCATGGCCACGAGGCTTCAGACTCACAGCCATGATGTGATGGCGCAGTCAGTGCCTTTACATGCACAGGGAAGTGGAGCTACGGTCACAGCTCGGTTAGGCCATGTAATTGGACGGCTGCCGTTGTCCCAGTATACAAGATTTCTTGACGGAAGTATGTCCGACCCGGTACGGTAGGTGGCCATATGCCCCCTTTCAGGTGGTTGCTATTGGACCTTCTTCCGGTTAACCTATTGCGTCACATACCACACAAGCGACAAACAAGTTAGCG
Source organism: Lampris incognitus (assembly GCF_029633865.1). Lineage (NCBI taxonomy): Eukaryota > Metazoa > Chordata > Actinopteri > Lampriformes > Lampridae > Lampris > Lampris incognitus. Next base: position 5,023,245 of record NC_079219.1, on the reverse strand, counting down.
AGCCATGTACTGTAGGCCACTCGAGTCCTTTAGCTGACACAACATAAAGTTCGTGTCCTCGTCTGTCCAGAAATACGTGGTTCTCGCCCTACCACTCGCCACGTTGATACTGTTGATACTGCGCTGTTCGCCATCCGGGCGAAAGACCTATGGATCATGTGCAGAACACCTAGGCCAGTTCAGGGCCGACTGACCCGTATACATGCCGGAGTAAATCCACCCCCAACCACATCATCCAGGTGTGTTAGTCCGACTAGGAGAAGCTCGATTGGACCAACACGTTTACGTGTATTTTAAAATAAATCCACGTTTTCTGACATCGTGTAAACGTAGTGAGTGATGGACGGGACTAACGTGACAGGAGGGCACCACGCATGCACTCGTATGAGGAAACGTTTGAAAACTTAATCACTCGCCAGAGGAAGGTGTGGCTGCATTGAACAGCCCTGGGTGTGCTTTGATGAAGAGCATGGACACAGAAAGACGACGAGGAAGTAGGGCAGAGGAATAAGGGGGCACGATCGGAGACCACGGGAAAGCCCACCTCCCTTGATGCATTGTGGCTCTGGTGCGTTTGATTCCGTTGATTCGCGCAGGGTTTTATTTTTTAGCAGCAGCCAAAGTAAAGGGAAGCCTGTGATCCACACAGAGGGAGGCCTATTCAGGTTTTGGATTAAGGAGGTGGAGAGGTGGGGTTTAAATGTGTAATCTTACATGGATGAAGGGCAAAAAGGATGAAGTACATTTGTTTTAGAGCCATGAACACAGACGATGGGAGATATGTGGACGATGTGTGGAAGTTGACCGTCCGCTTGTGGGAATAAGGGAGTGATTTTTTTTTGAAAGCATTTATTAAAAAGACATAAAAATCCAAACGGTATTAAATATGAAGTCTTCGCCTGCCGCAGAACATGTTGCGTCATCACAGCACCGCTTTGGGATAAAATCCCCCACGATGTTACTCGTTCCTTTAAAGAATCTAGGATCAAGCCGGACTCTGGCTTTCACCAGTGAGATGAAAACAGGAAGTGCTTCCTGCCCTGTCCTGTCCTGTCCCCCACTCTGTTCTTCCTGCTACTGTAGATGGACAGTTCAGACTTAGTAGTTGCCGCTTGGAGGCGTCAAATTTTTTGTAGCCAACTCCCAAAACGAAGACCGTCTTAGACCACCTCCCACCAAACCGTCTAAAGACATTCTTCAGTGCATTGAAAAGGTTGCATAATAAGGGAATACGAGAGGGGGGGGACGAGAGAAGGAGGGAGAGAGAGAGAGGTGAAACCTTAAAATTCAACAGTAAAGAATAAATGCCTCTGAGCTGCAGGGCAGAAACTCCACCATGCATGAATAAAAGACTGGGGGGGGGGGGGAAACATACGAAAAGCAGGGTATCTCCTGACAGCCATCGCTGTTATTTGTTCACCCTGTCGATACCTTATCCAGATCACCCTGGAGAAGTGTGGGAAACGAGGCCTTACAGTGTTGCTCTCTTCTCCCATTTAAAGAATGGAATCGCCGAGTGTGGTCCAACGGGGAACGGCGTCCCACTTTCCCAAGTCTGAGTCGTGGTGCAGTGCAGATTTAGACTCTAAAGCGTTGTCGTCATTTTGGGGCTCTCCGACCGCATCGAGAGCCATTTCTTTTTCACCTACAGCCAGCATTTGCCCATCAGTCTGCTTTTGATGTTGAGTGACACACATAGAACTGACATATGAGAAGGGTATTAGCAGATTTTAGTAAGAGCACATAATGAAGTAGACAATCGGGGGCAAATACAGCTTATGCTAACGACTAATGGCAATTTCATAATGCGGCTTCGCAACCGATGAAAATCCACCTCAACCAATCGGGAAATGCATGAAAGAGCAGTGCCCAGACGTGTAAGGATATAAACACTGGACACAGTTAAAAGTGATGGATTTTACACCCCCACGTATTTTTACGTTGGTCTGCAAACAGGCCTTGTATTTATGTCATGCTTTAGGGAGCTCCAGATAGAGCATTTCCACAGAAGCCCAGTTTTGACAGTAAGGTCACCCATGTTCTGACCCGGTGTCAGTGGTTACCATTAAGACAATACGATCTGTATTGTCAGGGAAGTATCGGTCCATCTCCAAAGAATCGGCGTGTTACAGCGTTGCGTGTCAGTGCAGGCATGTCCCTGTGGATATCAAGTGGTCATCAAAGACCCAAAACACCCGAAGAAGAATTAACTTTCTAAATCAGCCTTAAGCGGACGTAAAACATAAATACCAGCATTAAAGCCGAAGCTAGGTGGGCACGGTGGCCCAGTGGTTAGCACTGTCACCTCACAGCAAGAAGGTCCTGGGTTCGAACCCCGGGGTCCTCCAACCTTGGGGGTCGTCCCAGGTCGTCCTCTGTGTGGAGTTAAATACCAGCATTAAAGCCGAAGCCAGGTGGGCACGGTGGCCCAGTGGTTAGCACTGTCACCTCACAGCAAGAAGGTCCTGGGTTCGAACCCCGGGGTCCTCCAACCTTGGGGGTCGTCCCAGGTCGTCCTCTGTGTGGAGTTAAATACCAGCATTAAAGCCGAAGCTAGGTGGGCACGGTGGCCCAGTGGTTAGCACTGTCACCTCACAGCAAGAAGGTCCTGGGTTCGAACCCCGGGGTCCTCCAACCTTGGGGGTCGTCCCAGGTCGTCCTCTGTGTGGAGTTAAATACCAGCATTAAAGCCGAAGCCAGGTGGGCACGGTGGCCCAGTGGTTAGCACTGTCACCTCACAGCAAGAAGGTCCTGGGTTCGAACCCCGGGGTCGTCCAACCTTGGGGGTCGTCCCAGGTCGTCCTCTGTGTGGAGTTAAATACCAGCATTAAAGCCGAAGCTAGGTGGGCACGGTGGCCCAGTGGTTAGCAGTGTCACCTCACAGCAAGTAGGTCCTGGGTTCGAACCCCGGGGTTGTCCAACCTTGGGGGTCGTCCCAGGTCGTCCTCTGTGTGGAGTTAAATACCAGCATTAAAGCCGAAGCTAGGTGGGCACGGTGGCCCAGTGGTTAGCACTGTCACCTCACAGCAAGAAGGTCCTGGGTTCGAACCCCGGGGTTGTCCAACCTTGGGGGTCGTCCCAGGTCGTCCTCTGTGTGGAGTTAAATACCAGCATTAAAGCCGAAGCTAGGTGGGCACGGTGACCCAGTGGTTAGCACTGTCACCTCACAGCAAGGAGGTCCTGGGTTCGAACCCCGGGGTCCTCCAACCTTGGGGGTCGTCCCAGGTCGTCCTCTGTGTGGAGTTAAATACCAGCATTAAAGCCGAAGCCAGGTGGGCATGGTGGCCCAGTGGTTAGCACTGTCACCTCACAGCAAGAAGGTCCTGGGTTCGAACCCCGGGGTCGTCCAACCTTGGGGGTCGTCCCAGGTCGTCCTCTGTGTGGAGTTAAATACCAGCATTAAAGCCGAAGCTAGGTGGGCACGGTGGCCCAGTGGTTAGCAGTGTCACCTCACAGCAAGTAGGTCCTGGGTTCGAACCCCGGGGTTGTCCAACCTTGGGGGTCGTCCCAGGTCGTCCTCTGTGTGGAGTTAAATACCAGCATTAAAGCCGAAGCTAGGTGGGCACGGTGGCCCAGTGGTTAGCACTGTCACCTAACAGCAAGAAGGTCCTGGGTTCGAACCCCGGGGTTGTCCAACCTTGGGGGTCGTCCCAGGTCGTCCTCTGTGTGGAGTTAAATACCAGCATTAAAGCCAAAGCTAGGTGGGCACAGTGGCCCAGTGGTTAGCAGTGTCACCTCACAGCAAGAAGGTCCTGGGTTCGAACCCCAGGGTTGTTCAACCTTGGGGGTCATCCCAGGTCGTCCTCTGTGTGGAGTTAAATACCAGCATTAAAGCCGAAGCTAGGTGGGCACGGTGGCCCAGTGGTTAGCACTGTCACTTCACAGCAAGAAGGTCCTGGGTTCGAATCCCGGGGTCATCCAACCTTGGGGGTCGTCCCAGGTCGTCCTCTGTGTGGCGTTAAATACCAGCATTAAAGCCGAAGCTAGGTGGGCACGGTGGCCCAGTGGTTAGCAGTGTCACCTCACAGCAAGTAGGTCCTGGGTTTCGAACCCCGGGGTCGTCCAACCTTGGGGGTCGTCCCAGGTCGTCCTCTGTGTGGAGTTAAATACCAGCATTAAAGCCGAAGCTAGGTGGGCACGGTGGCCCAGTGGTTAGCACTGTCACCTCACAGCAAGAAGGTCCTGGGTTCGAACCCCAGGGTTGTCCAACCTTGGGGGTCGTCCCAGGTCATCCTCTGTGTGGAGTTAAATACCAGCATTAAAGCCGAAGCTAGGTGGGCACGGTGGCCCAGTGGTTAGCACTGTCACCTCACAGCAAGAAGGTCCTGGGTTCAAACCCCGGGGTCGTCCAACCTTGGGGGTCGTCCCAGGTCGTCCTCTGTGTGGAGTTAAATACCAGCATTAAAGCCGAAGCTAGGTGGGCACGGTGGCCCAGTGGTTAGCAGTGTCACCTCACAGCAAGTAGGTCCTGGGTTCGAACCCCGGGGTTGTCCAACCTTGGGGGTCGTCCTCTGTGTGGAGTTAAATACCAGCATTAAAGCCGAAGCTAGGTGGGCACGGTGGCCCAGTGGTTAGCACTGTCACCTCACAGCAAGAAGGTCCTGGGTTCGAACCCCGGGGTTGTCCAACCTTGGGGGTCATCCCAGGTCGTCCTCTGTGTGGAGTTAAATACCAGCATTAAAGCCGAAGCTAGGTGGGCACGGTGGCCCAGTGGTTAGCAGTGTTACCTCACAGCAAGTAGGTCCTGGGTTCGAACCCCGGGGTCGTCCAACCTTGGGGGTCGTCCCAGGTCGTCCTCTGTGTGGAGTTAAATACCAGCATTAAAGCCGAAGCTAGGTGGGCACGGTGGCCCAGTGGTTAGCACTGTCACCTCACAGCAAGAAGGTCCTGGGTTCGAACCCCAGGGTTGTCCAACCTTGGGGGTCGTCCCAGGTCGTCCTCTGTGTGGAGTTAAATACCAGCATTAAAGCCGAAGCTAGGTGGGCACGGTGGCCCAGTGGTTAGCACTGTCACCTCACAGCAAGAAGGTCCTGGGTTCGAACCCCAGGGTTGTCCAACCTTGGGGGTCGTCCCAGGTCGTCCTCTGTGTGGAGTTAAATACCAGCATTAAAGCCGAAGCTAGGTGGGCACGGTGGCCCAGTGGTTAGCACTGTCACCTCACAGCAAGAAGGTCCTGGGTTCGAACCCCGGGGTCGTCCAACCTTGGGGGTCGTCCCAGGTCGTCCTCTGTGTGGAGTTAAATACCAGCATTAAACCCGAAGCTAGGTGGGCACGGTGGCCCAGTGGTTAGCACTGTCACCTCACAGCAAGAAGGTCCTGGGTTCGAACCCTGGGGTCGTCCAACCTTGGGGGTCGTCCCAGGTCGTCCTCTGTGTGGAGTTAAATACCAGCATTAAAGCCGTAGCTAGGTGGGCACGGTGGCCCAGTGGTTAGCACTGTCACCTCACAGCAAGAAGGTCCTGGGTTCGAACCCCGGGGTTGTCCAACCTTGGGGGTCGTCCCAGGTCGTCCTCTGTGTGGAGTTAAATACCAGCATTAAAGCCGAAGCTAGGTGGGCACGGTGGCCCAGTGGTTAGCACTGTCACCTCACAGCAAGAAGGTCCTGGGTTCGAACCCCGGGGTTGTCCCAGGTCGTCCTCTGTGTGGAGTTTGCATGTTCTCCCCGTGTCTGTGGTGGGTTTCCTCCGGGTGCTCGGGTCTCCCCCACCATCATAAAGACGTGAATGTTAGGGTTAATAGTCCTGTCTGTGCCCCTGACCGAGGCCATGGCCAGTTGGTCCCCGGGCGCTGCACGGTGGCTGCCCACTGCTCCTAGCTACACAGGTTAAATACAGAGCAGAATTTCCCCATGGGGATTAATATAGTCTATCAAAAAAGTGATTTTTCTTTTATTGTATCTGTTTGGACCATGGAATCAGGTTTTTATAATGCGAATGTAATACTTATTTACATAATACTGACTTTACCGTTGTTGGTGAGGTTCTCCATATCCTGTTGAAATGTTTGACCAGGTATGACGAACACCGGTGCAACGGCAAACGTGCCCCTACTCATACAGGAGAAAGGCTTGGAGCTTGGTGGCGATGTGGCAATACATCTGTCGGTCGGCTAAACTCCCAACTGTACAGTCAGTGTTACAGTAGAACAGCGTCTACTGTAACACTGAGGTCAGTTGAGGTCTTGGTCGACTGTCAGATTCGGAGTTTTCAGGAAGGGGCCCAGGTGTCGTGAAATTTAGCTGTTTGCTTCTTGTTAGATGCAGTGATTTTTTTTCCCCCATTGAGAGACGCTCTGTTAGCAAATGGAGCCGCTGTGATTTTGTTATTTTGTGTCTGTATTTCCAGTTGGTCAAGGTGATGAGTATGGCACTGTGGTATCTGCGTGGGTGACCGATGGGCGTGAGGCCTCCTAAGAGGCAGAGGGAAGGGGGGAATTGGTATGATGTGACCCAACCAAATATTTGAAATTTTGGGTTGGCGTGCGAAGCCATATTGAGCGAAAGTAGTTGTCTGTGGTGTGCATTGGGGTGTCTGTGAATCCCATTAAGTGCATGTTGTGTTGAGTTACGTGTGTTCTGTGTATGGTCTTACATGGAATGAGCTGTAATCTGGGGTTGCTGGTCATCGAGAAGACGTTATTGCACATTTGTTTCCGGGGGGGTTGCATCAACATTAATCGATAAATCTTTTCCCCAGGCTGTGGTTGGCACGGCTGTGGTGGAGTCTGGTTGATGAGATAAGTCTGTATGATTCTGACAGTGGTTTGTTTCATGGCTGTTGATATTGTAAATAGGTGTTTTACTAATGGTGGTGGTTGCAAGTTATGTGTGATATCAATCCCCCCCCCCCCCCCGAGTACATTCTTGAGTTGTGGATATTGTAGACAATGTTCTTGAGTGAAATCAAACTTCTGGATGAATTCATGGAGCGTTCATATGGTATTGCTCTCGAACAGGAGTTCTAAGTGAGTGATTCCTTTGATTTTCCATGAATCAAAAGAGAAGGTGCACTTGGTGGTTACAAAGTCCGGGTTGTTCCATATTGGGGTGAAGTTACGTGATGGGGGTGTGTGAGTGGTGATCTTACTGATTTTCCACCAATCTCCCAGAGCTGTGGCAATGACCGTCCCCGTAGCAGTTATTTTTTTGGTAACACTTTAGTATGGGGAACATAAAAAAACTTAATTACTAGTGAATTAGTAATGATCAAGATGTCACTTTAGTATGGGGAACATATTCTAAGTAACAAAAACTTAATTTACAGTAATGTAACACGATGAACACTTGTAGTTTTGTGTGTTGTTATGTAAGAACAGAGCATATTCATTAAGTGTTAGTAAGGGAGAATAACTCTTCTTGTGGTACTACCACCTTATAAAGTCCATACTAAGCAAAGCATATTGAGATGGTACTACTAATAAGCAATACTTCTGAGGTTATAGAGGGAAAACTCATAGTTAATGGCTTAGTGGTTGTACAATAAGGCCACGCAGAATAAGGCATTAATGAGTACATAATAATGACCAATTAAGAGCCAATATGTTGCTAATTTGCATGCTAATAAGCACCTAATTAATGGTGACTACGTTCCCCATACTAAAGTGTTACCATTTTTTTATTGTTGTTGAGAGAAATAGTAGATCTTTGATGGACTGTTCGTTGCATTCTGGTGGTTCAGTTTCTAACCATAGGGTCTTGGCGAACTTTCGGAGTGAATCCATTTCATGATGTGTTGTAACTGATTAGCTAAGTAATGGTGGAGGAAATTTGGGGCATTTAAACATCCAAGCTGTGAGTGGTAAATTATTTCAGTGATTTAACTGATCTTCGATAGATTTAAGGATGGGGGTAAAGTTGAGGTTGAACAACGTTGAAAGATTGGCGGAAATATCATTGCCCAGGTATCGAATGTTGCTAGTTGAGCTGTTGAAGGGTAGTTTTGGGGTTGCAGCCTTCCACTGGTGTTGATTTAGTGGGAGGGTGGTGGTTCTGGACCAATTAATGGAATAATCAGGAGAACAGAGGAGAATATTTCTATGACTTCAAATACTGCAGGTAATGATTTTGGTGGTTTTTATATATATAATAATAAATTGCCGGCATATAAACTGACCTCATGGGTTGTGTTGTTGGTGGTGATTCCAGTAATTTGTGTGTCTTGGCGAATTCAAGATTCAAGATCCAAGATCTTGAATCTTGAATAGAATATAGCGGTTGCTATAGGTTCTATACGTTGTGCCAATAACAATGGAGAGAGTGGACATCCTGCCTAGTGCCTCGGATTAGTGTGAAACGTTGTGCGGTTATTCCACTGGTGATTACTGACGCTGTGGGTGAGTTGTAAAAATGTTGATCCATTTAAAAAATGACTCTCCAAAACCAAACCCATCTGGTGTTGCAAATAAAAAAAAGTCCAGTTTACACGATCAAATGCTTTCTCTGCATCTCATAATATGATGGGTGTGTTTGTCTTTTGATTTTTGGATGTATTTATTAGGTTGAATAAAAAAAACAACCTGGCACATATTATTTCAAGAGTGTCTGCCATTGATGAAACCGGTTTGGTCCAGATGAATTAAAATATGAACGACTTTTTCTAATCTCCTAGATAGTGTTTTACTAATAGTTGTGGTGTCTGTGTCAATGATTGATAAGGGGGCAATAGCTGGAGCGGTGAATAGGAGCCTTGTTACGTGTGAAGTGAACTGAAAACAAGAAACCGACTCTCCCCTGGGTGAGAAATAATGTTCAAAAATGAATGAAGGAGCAGGACAACGCTCTAAAAATAGCCACAAAATACAAGATGCCCCGTGATAGGCGTACATTTGCAATGCTAAGAAACGGGTAAGAAGAGAACTGGGAAAAGCAAAGGTGGACTCCCTCATCACAGCCATTGAAAATATGGAGCCAGATTAAAAAATTAACCGGTCAAAACAATATCGTAACAAAGCCAATTGAATTAAAGGTCAATGACAGTCCTCCAGAGTACGGCTGATGTGGCTCAGGCCCTCAATCAATACTTTGTTGAGTCAGTGGCGACCATAGCCCAAAGTTCCACAGTTCAACAAAGCGGTGCATGTACCAGTGTGCCGGCACTAGCATTAAGACCAGTATCTGAGACAGAGGCCACAAAAGTAGTCGTGTCTCCCAAGTCTTCGAGGGCTGAGGACGTCTCTGTTATGGACACACTCGTGCTGAAAGAGAAAATTGCTGAAGAGACATGTATTTCCTCTGGTTGTGCGTGTTCTTATCTAAAGGTGTGTTTGTGTGAGTATGTGGTTGGCACTCGGCTTGTACATAATGATGTTGTGTGTGTGTGTGTGTGTGTGTGTGTGGTGTTGATAAAGCTTCACTAGGGCTTGACATCCCGATCTTTGTTAGCCTTTGTTTATCTCTGCTGTGTGTGTGTCACTCTTGACATTCGTCCAACCGCGTGACATTGAATCAGTATCACAGATGGCTGACCTGTGTGCCCGCTAGTATTATCCAGACCTCACCACAGGTGACAAAGGAGTGCATGCACCCATCTATCTATCTATCTATCTATCTATCTATCTATCTATCTATCTATCTATCTATCTATCTATCTATCTATCTATCTGTCTGTCTGTCTGTCTGTCTGTCTGTCTGTCTGTCTGTCTGTCTGTCTGTCTGTCTGTCTGTCTGTCTGTCTGTCTGTCTGTCTGTCTGTCTGTCTGTCTGTCTGTCTGTCTATCTATCTATCTATCTATCTATCTATCTGTCTGTCTGTCTGTCTGTCTGTCTGTCTGTCTGTCTGTCTGTCTGTCTGTCTGTCTGTCTGTCTGTCTGTCTGTCTGTCTGTCTGTCTGTCTGTCTGTCTGTCTGTCTGTCTGTCTGTCTGTCTATATCTATCTATCTATCTATCTATCTATCTATCTATCTATCTATCTATCTATCTATCTATCTATCTATCTATCTATCTATCTATCTATCTATCTATCTATCTATCTATCTATCTATCTATCTATCTATCTATCTATCTATCTATCTATCTATCTATCTATCTATCTATCTATCTATCTATCTATCTGTCTGTCTGTCTGTCTGTCTGTCTGTCTGTCTGTCTGTCTGTCTGTCTGTCTGTCTGTCTAGTGATCTTGCAAGCTGACTGCATCCACTGCATATTGAACAATAACCTTCCTTTAGGAAGATGAAATGCAGTTTGATTTGAAACACGTTCCAAGGAGAAACCCGTGCAGCATGATATCAAATACAATACCAAAATGAGCGTGTATAAGCGGGTTCTTAAACCCGGGTAAACACGCTAAAAATAGGCAATTGACTCCTTTCACAGTGCCAGCAGACCCGGGTCTGACTGCCAGCAGACGGGTTTGCCTTTCTTTTTCTCCCTCTTCTTCTCTAGCGTCATCTTTGACGTCATGATGTTCGTGATGTCACGAATGTGCCGGAAAGAAAGGGGGTAAACGGTAGAAAACAGCATGGAAGCCAGAGAGACGGTGGTTAACGTTACTTTTTTATGTCTTGTGCTTCAGTCTCTCTTTCAAACCATACAAACTCAACGCAGACTGGACGATGTTCGAGCGCTGCTTGAAGGAAGACAGATAACTAAAGGTTTTCCCCCAGTTACCGGCGCCATTTGTTGTCATGATCTGCAGGACCAAAGACGTCAATTATCTAAAATTTCCCGGTTTTAAATCATCTGATTATTATCTTGGGGTCTGTAATAAGGTGAAATATCTTGGACATTATATTACTGAACAAATGAGAGATGATGATGATATTTATAGGCAATGCTGCGTGATGTGTACATAAGCACACACTGTCACACAAATTTGATATGTGTTCAGTTAGTGTGGAGATGTCTCCGTTCAGAGCATGTTGTACACCACTTTATACTGCACACCAGTGGTCACACTACATATTGTACACCACTTTATACTGCACACCTGTGGTCACACTACATATTGTACACCACTTTATACTGCACACCTGTGGTCACACTACATATTGTACACCACTTTATACTGCACACCTGTGGTCACACTACATATTGTACACCACTTTATACTGCACACCTGTGGTCACACTACATATTGTACACCACTTTATACTGCACACCTGTGGTCACACTACATATTGTACACCACTTTATACTGCACACCTGTGGTCACACTACATACTGTACACCACTTTATACTGCACACCTGTGGTTAAACTACATATTGTACGCCACTTTATACTGCACACCTGTGGTCACACTACATATTGTACACCACTTTATACTGCACACCAGTGGTCACACTACATATTGTACACCACTTTATACTGCACACCTGTGGTCACACTACATATTGTACACTACTTTATACTGCACACCTGTGGTCACACTACATATTGTACACTTTATACTGCACACCTGTGGTTACACTACATATTGTACACCACTTTATACTGCACACCTGTGGTCACACTACATATTGTGCACCACTTTATACTGCACACCTGTGGTCACACTTCATATTGTACACCACTTTATACTGCACACTGTGGTCACACTACATATTGTACACCACTTTATACTGCACACCTGTGGTCACACTACATATTGTGCACCACTTTATACTGCACACCTGTGGTTAAACTACATATTGTACACCACTTTATACTGCACACCAGTGGTCACAGTACATATTCTACACCACTTTATACTGCACACCTATAGTCACACTACATATTGTATGCCACTTTATACTGCACACCTGTGGTTAAACTACATATTGTGCACCACTTTATACTGCACACCTGGGGTTAAACTACATATTGTACGCCACTTTATACTGCACACCTGTGGTCAAACTACATATTGTGCACCACTTTATACTGCACACCTGTGGTCAAACTACATATTGTACACCACTTTATACTGCACACCTGTGGTCACACTACATATTGTACACCACTTTAATTCGCACACCTGTGGTCATAATACATATTGTACACCACTTTATACTGCACACCAGTGGTTAAACTACATATTGTGTACCACTTTATACTGCACACCTGTGGTCACAGTACATATTGTACACCACTTTATACTGCACACCTGTGGTCACACTACATATTGTACACCACTTTATACTGCACACCTGTGGTCAAACTACAAAAAAGCAAGCTTACAGAGGCTTCGAGTAGCTTATAATGATGCTATGAGAATACTGCTAAAAAGGCCTAGATGGTGTAGTGAAAGTGAAATGTTCGTGGCTGCAGGAGTCAACGCCTTTCAGGCTCTTCTAAGAAATCTCATGTGTAAATTTATTTGCCGGCTCAATGACTCTGATAATCTAATTATCAAGGGTTTAACTAACGTAAGATTCAGTGCCACATGCTACCAATCCCGGCAGTGGGACCACCGGTATAGCTGCCTTCTTATAAGACACTGATTTGTTCCCTTTATAGTATTTTATTGTGTTTATTCTGTGTATTGTCTTGGGTTTGTGCATCCATCCATTATCCAAACCGCTTATCCTGCTCTCAGGGTCACGGGGATGCAACCCTGAGAGCAGTCATTGGGCAGCAGGCGGGGAGACAACCTGGACAGGCCACCAGGCCATCACACACGGCTGACACACACACATACACACACACACACACACACACACACACACACACACACACACACACACTCATACCTAGGGGCAGTTTAGTACAGCCGATTCACCTGACCTACATGTCTTTGGACTGTAGGAGGAAACCGGAGCCCCCGGAGGAAACCCACACAGACACGGTCAAACTCCACACAGAGGATGACCTGGGATGACCCCCGAGGGTGGACTACCCCGGGGCTCGAACCCAGAACCTTCTTGCTGTGGGGCGACCCCGCTAACCACTGCGCCACCGTGCCGCCCCAATTTGTCTTTGTCTGTTATGGACCCCGAGTCTGCAGTAAAGTGTTGAGGAAAAAGAAATTGAATCCCCCTAAACAAATAATCATGATACGCTGGTCTAACAGCCTCTCTTCTCAACTCTCCTCCATCTCTGGAGTGTAGCTACGCCCTTTATCTTCATAAAAAGGCTGTTGTCGTCTCTAGTGCCTCCGTCTCGACTGGCCAGTTTAACCTCACTGAATCTCTCCTGTCCTTAAGAGTATAAGGGGTTTCCCTCCTTTCTAAATGGCTCTGAGGTCAAGGGAAGGCGCTCCCTCCCTCCCTCCCCTCTTCCCGCCCTCTCATTCAGTGTTTTCTTTTTCCTCCTCTGTCTTTTTTCATCCTCTCCTCTCTTCTCCTCTCAGTATGGTTTGTCATGGAAATGAAAGCACCGGAGGAGGCTCCTATTATTGAAAGCACCGAGGATGAAGAGGGGGGCGCGGGGGTGGGGGAGGGGAGGGGGGGTATAGCAAAATGATGTAATGCATGCACACACATAAACAGGGAGTGCAATGGAGCAGAAGGGAGCCGTGTGTGTGTGTGTGTGTGTGTGTGTGGTGGGGGTTGTTGGGGTAGAGGAAACGGAGAAAGGCGCGGGGCCCCTGCAGGCCTCCGAGAGAGAAGCCAAGTCCTGGTGTTTTTCTGGTCCCCTGCTGCTGACGCGGACAGCGCGATTTTAAGCTGTTGCGTCGTCGCGTGTTTGTGACGTCTTGCTGCGGCGTCACGTTGCGTCGTGACCGGCGGCCCAATGAGCGCCTCGTCTCACCGCCTGTCGCGCTAAGGTCAGCGAGAGCGTCTCGGCGTTTACATGACGCTAGAAGAAGTGGATTTGTTGTGTTAGTCCGACTCAAACTGGACCTTTAAAATACACGTCAGAGTGTTAGCCCGACGGAAATCGTACTAAATAGAATTTCCGGAAGTCGGACCAACACACCGAGATAACGCGGTTCAATCGGCCCCCCAGCTGGCCCAGGCGTTCTGCGCATGCTCCATAGCGCTCGCGGCGGCCTTTCACCCGGAAGTCGAACAGCGTAGGATCAACATGGCGAGCGCTAGAGCGAGAACCACGCGTTTCCGGGCAGACGAGGAGACAACCTTTATGTTGTGTCAGCTAAAGGAGGTGAGTACCCCACAGTACATGGCTTGTTAACTTGTTTGGTATGTGACGCAATAGGTCAACCGGAAGAAGGTCGGGGGTCGGACATACTTCCGTCAATAAATCGATTATCCACCCGGTCCTTGGACAACGACAGTAGTCCAATTACGTGGCCTAATCGAGCTATAACCGCAGCTCCACTTCACTGCATGTAAACGCAGTCGGTGATGCGTTTCGCCAGGGGGACGTTGGGGGGGGGGGTAGCGTGATACCCGCCCCCCCCCCAACAGGCGCCATGATAGACCAGAGGAGGCGCTAGTGCAGCGACCAGGACGCATACCCACATCCGGCTTCCCACCCGCAGACACGGACAACTGTGTCCGCAGGGACGCCCGCCCAAGCCGGGGGTAATAGGTGGGTTCGAACCGGCGACCCCCGTGTTGGTAGGCAACGGAATAGGCCGCTACGCTACCCGGACGCTGAGTCGCGTGTTGTTAGCGCCCACTTCTTCCTTTTTTGTCCAAGGTGAGTTTTTGTGTAACTGATCTTGACACGTGGCTGATTTGTATACGACGCTTTGTGTTTTCCCTCTATGACGTAATGACGTTGACGTTCGGGAACTACGCCGAACACAGTCGGGATCTCGTGAGTTCGAGCGAAGGGTGAGAGTGAGACACAACACGAGACGAGTCGGACATAAACAGCGCTCCCTGGCTCCGTCCTCAGCACCCCAGAGAGAGAGAGACAAAAAGAGAGAGAACTCTCCCACACTCCTTCTCCTGCCAGCTCTTTGGCTCTGCCCACACACTCAGTTCTCCAGCGTGACGTGTGACGCAGCGTCTGATTAAATCACACGACAGTCAACAATAGACAACATGGCTGTAAATCTGATGATTCTGCAGACACCCCCCCCCCCCCGACCTCAGACAAAAATGACCTTTAGTCTTCCTTTGGTAGGACATGATTTACTACTGTCCTGGGCCGCTGCAAAAGAAAAAAGACAAGCTCAGCAATGTGTTTTATCCAACAAGTGCTCAGGGTTCCTATGCAAAGCTGCAGCATCTGGAGATGAGAAAATCCAATCCTAAAGCTTCAAAATTGCAGAAAAGTTAATGATGGAAAATGGAAATGGAAAATGATGGAACTATATCGTTGGGCAGTATCAATACACTATACGTTCACGTCACATTTTTGCATGGTTTCGGACCTGGAGTCATCTCGAACATCGCAATGTTTCTTATGAAGAGTAATTATCTCTATAGAGTCACACAACATATTTACAGGTGCGTCTCAAAAAAAAAATAGAATACTGTGGAAAAGTTCATTATTTTCCGTAATTTCATTCAAAAAGTGAAACTTTCGTATATTCTAGATTCATTACACATAAAGTGAAATATGTCAAGCCTTTTTCGTTTTGATCTCAATGATTACGGCTTACAGCTCATGAAAAGCAAAAATCCAGCATATTTCACTTTATGTGTAATGAATCTAGAATATATGAAAGTTTCACTTTTTGAATTCAATTACAGAAAATAATGAACTTTTCTACAGTATTCTAATTTTTTGAGATGCACCTGTACTGTGGTAGTAAGTTGATAGTCAACATATTTGACTGTCAACATAAATAATACTGAACACCAACCAGAACCCTCAAATCTGGTGAGGAGGTTTAAGATCTGGGAGAGGTATTGAATTTTCAAATACAGAATATATCTGAGCTGCTGAAATAGGGCCCTGTGATGGATTGGCGGCCTGTCCAGGGTGTCACCCCGCTTGCCGCCCAATGACTGCTGGGATAGGTGACCCTGATTGGAACAAGTGGCTTGGATAATGAGTGAATGAATGGAAGTCCGACAACCCAGACGACCACATAGGTCGTTTGTCCTCTAATACGACCCACAGGAGCGGTTCCTAAATTAGCGCCCCCTACCGGCGGCAGGAGATATGCCACAGATACTTTTTGCCTCTGTGCATTGTGGGTTTTTAAAACAGTGTGAGAACAATAGAATATGTAGTCAGTGTGTTTTTGTGTTGTTTCTCCATCTAGTATAGTAAGTAAGATTGCTATTGGCAGTGTGTTTACTATGAATAACGTTATAAGAGCTAACTTAACGTTAGCCACAAGTTAGCAAGTCAGCTAGCGTGGACATTATAACCACTATGTGACATTACACTTTGCTTTTATTAATATTCCTTCTCATGACAGCTTATGGAAGGAGATGCTTATTGTTACAGGGAAAGTAACGTGTTATAATTACGGAGGACCGCCAGGAAGTAGCTTAAAACCTCACTATAGGTAGTAATAAGCTGCTTGTACAAACCACCTATGGGGTGTTTTTTGTTAAGTCTCATGACGCTCATTTCAAGATCCATCCATTATCCAAACCACTTATCCTGCTCTCAGGGTTGCGGGGATGCTGGAGCCTATCCCAGCAGTCATTGGGCAGCAGGCGGGGAGACACCCTGGACAGGCCGCCAGTCCATCACAGGGCCCACACACACACACACACACACACCTAGGGGCAATTTAGTATGGCCGTTTCACCTGACCTACATGTCTTTGGGCGGCATGGTGACCCAGTGGTTAGCGTGGTCGCTTCACAGTAAGAAGGTTCTGGGTTCGAGCCCCAGGGTAGTCCAACCTTGAGGGTCGTCCTCTGTGTGGAGTTTGCATGTTCTCCCCGTGTCTGCGTGGGTTTCCTCCCACAGTCCAAAGACATGTGGGTCATTTCAAGATATTGGTGGTAAAATCTCATCTGACTGGCAGATGTTTCGTGTTTTAAGACGGTTTACTCTTCGAGAGAAACGTCGTCTTAAATCAAGTTTCTTGTTTTAAGATTTCTTCCTCTCTCGTGAAAATTCCTTATAACAAGTCTTACATTTACCAAAACACGTACACTTTCTTGAAACAAGCAGTAATACTTGCCCATGAGGTGGGGAAATTTTCCTTGCAATATCTTGAAATAAACATTTCTAGACTTAAAATGAGATAAAATACCTTGATAAACATGGCTCTTTTTTTTTGCGGTGCAATCTCAACTAATATAATCAAATTAACTCCAGTGACAAGGTCATTGAATTTAAAAGTAGGGTACAATTTTGACTTAAATGTAAATCTTAAGTGTAAATTTGTAAATGGGTCAATGTTCACAGCAAAGAAATCTTATCTTATACATGAATAGTTTTTTTTTTCAAAATTAAGTGATTCCTAGCTAGGACTGCTGCAAATCATTACACAAGTGCAAATAACCATATTGCATCATCACATTCATTATACATAATTAGCTAACACCCATCTCATCACCACCCCACCCCCACTGTATAAATCAGCTACCATTTTCAAAATAGATTGAGCATTTTGCAGTCTATAACAGAGGTGGGATGCATGTTGTTCAGGGACATTCAGGACATTCCTGCTATTGTTACTTCATTCCGATGCCGCGGGTGACCCCGGCCATTCACACAAGCTGACCTCCAGACTCACTGTGGAGGTGGCGTGGAGCCTTGAAACAGAAACAGTGAAAAGCTAGGAGCCAGTGCCTGTTGGTAAAGGAGTAGTTCACGCAACTTTTTGCAGCGTTTTCTGCACACTCGTTGATGTTTTTTTTCCTCTCCCATCGTTGGCCTGCATCTTCTTCCTGTGAGGAGCAATAGGGGAAACAGCTGTGGATCGTGTACAAAGACTCTCAACACTCAAAGAGAGTCAAATAAAGGACAGGAGATTTCAGAGAGCTATCTGTCCCTTGATAAGCTGTTGTCAGTGGTGCTCCCTTTTTTCTGATGCTCTAAAAACCAAAGACCAAGTCCAAAATCTTGGCGTTTTAATAGACTCAGATCTCACGTTCACCAGCCATGTCAAAGCAATCACTAAAACAGCCTTCTGTCATCTTAGAAATATAGCCAGAATCGAGGGTCTGGTACCCCAAAACGACCGAGAAGCTCATCCATGCTTTTATTTCCAGTAGAATTGATTACTGTAGCAATCTCTTAACTGGTCTTCCCATAAAGACCATTAAACAGCTGCAGAATGCTGCTGCTGGAGTTTTAAGCAGGACCAAGAGAACAGAGCACACTACTCCAGTCCTGAAGTCTTTACACTGGCTTCCAGGTAGTTACAGAGTAGGTTTTAGTAAAGTGCTGCTACTCGTCTATAAATCACTGAATGGTGTAGACCCAGAACACATCACTGACACGCTCAAAGAGTATAAACCGGGTAGGGCTCTAAGATCCATGGACCCAGGCCAGTTAGTTCAGCCCAGAGCCCAAACCAAACCTGGTGAAGCAGCATTTAGCTGTGATACTGCATGCAACTGGAACAAACTACCAGAAGAACTTAGCTGTGCCCCAAATATAGGAATTTTTAAATCTAGGTGAGGATTAGAACTTGCACCTCATTCCTACTGCACTTTAATTCTGGAAGTAGACCTCTAGTCACTCCTGGTGGGGAAGTGACTTATGTTTTTATTCTATTTTTTTTGTACTTTGCATTTTCTTTTTATAGTACATGTCTTTTAATTATATTACTCTTTTTAATTACTAATTCAAAGTACATTTTATGTACTTTGTACTCTTTTAATTATAGGTTATATATGATTGTTCCTAAACCCCTAAACCCCCCCCATAGGAAAACTTTTGCAGGAGAAAATGGGAGAAAGGGATTTTACAACAATTAAAGTCACGAGTTATGGAATAAGTCTCCATTGCTATGCTGATGATACTCAGCTGTATGTGCCTATCAGGGCTGGTGATCATACTCGGGTGTCTACTTTAGAGGCCCGCTTGGCTGCTGTGAAAAATTGGATGTCACTTAACTTTCTGTTTTTAAATTCAGATAAAACCGAGATGACACTACAGTCACTCCGCCCTGTGATGGCCTGGCGGCCTGTCCAGGGTGTCCCCCCCCCCCCCCGCCTGCCGCCCAATGCCTGCTGGGATAGGCTCCAGCATCCCCGCCACCCTGAGAGCAGGATAAGCCGTTTGGATAATGCATAGATGAAATGGATGTTCCTATTTGTTTTTATTTACTCATGTTTAATCATATTTCATATTGTTGTTCCTAGTCTGTTTTGATTTGTGTAACTGGATTGCCCTGTGTACGAAATGTGCTGTGTAAATAACCTTGCCTGCTTCTGTAGTATCGCTCGTCTTGTTGACTATCTGCGGCTGGGCTGCCTGTCTTTCACGTCTCTCTCCCTTCCTCTTCCTCCAAACATGTTTCATTACCTTTGCGTCGCTGTGTTTGGTGCCCCTGCTTTTGTTGTGTGTTTACTGATGCAATCACATCTTCTGAGTAGTGGCAGCGACCGGTAGTTGGCTCCCGGGCATGCAAACAGTAGCAACTAAATGAGTTGTGTGTCTGTGTGTGTGTGTGTGTGTGTGTGTGTGTGTGTGTGTGTGTGTGTGTGTGTGTGTGTGAGAGTCTCTCTCTGTGTCCCTCTATGTGTTTGTGTTTGATGGTGAGTGCAGCTGCAACTCCAAAATCAAGTCCTCTCTTGAGCTGCCGAGGAGTGAAAGAAAAGAGGGTGGCCTTCCTCGTGCTGTCTGTGCCGGGGGGTCGTTATACTCGATGTAAGTGGCTGGTGGAGATAGGTCCACATGTGTCCTTCATCAACGTGGAACAACAACCAGAGCGTCTGGAGACACAGAATGCAATTTATTTAGTGTTTTATTTGTTGATGTTTTGGTCTGCAGATCTCTCGCGTGCGACACAGATCTGAGATAGGGCCGGCAGAGACCCGGCGCGCTATTTCCTCCTATTTGTCTCCACTTTGCATTGAATGACTCATTAGTCCAGCATGGTACAGTAACTTTCAGTAAGTGAACAGTCTCCTGACTGTGAGGTATGCCTTCATCCTGAGCCCTTTCATTTCCCTATCAGACTGCTGGCACAGCCTTGTAAAGAGGCTACGGCACAGCAGATGTGGTGTAACCGTACTGTGGCAAATGTCCACTATCATATGTCATATAGACTTTTTATTGGTTTTCAGTTTGCACATCAGAACGTTGTACAGTGAATAACATTTCCACCCTGTTCTCCCTCCCCTCGCCCCATCCTTGTCAACCCTACTCCCTCACAGCTTGCTGCTGCTGGAGCAGGTTACCACCATGAACATCATGGCTTCAGCAGTACACAAAAGGTCTCTGGATATCATCAACAACACTTTGCTTACATCCAACAATATATGTTGTATCTTTTCCATTGACGTGTTTGACGCCATTTCTTTAATCCACATCCCAATTCTTGGCCCATCAACATTTTTCCAATTAAGAGCAATTATACGTTTAGCTTGTGATATACACACGTCTACAAAACTCAACTCTTCGCTTTGTAAGTGTGGGTTGGTTGGTCAGATATAGAGCCAGAATAATAAGCTTGTGATCTAGTGGTCATTTCTTTGATAAAATGTGATTAATATTAATAATATCCTGCCAAAATGATTTCGTATCAGGAATGTTGTCGTTAAACTTTTGCAGTTTAAGAGCAGTTGTGTGTGTACGCGTCAGCCGTTTATACTGTGTAAGTTTCAGGCTGCTGTTGACTGTGTGCCTCTCAGCCTTCTTCATGTGGGCTTTTTAACTCAGAATTGGTGTTTATAGTTATGCATGGCTGGGAATTCATGCTCTTTTGCAGCTGGTCAGTTCAGGCTGGCAGAGAGCCAGCTGTGTCGTTGCTGCAGTTCTAGTCTAAAGCTGAGTAGGATGACTTAAAAAGGAATTTTGCATGAGAGCTGGTGAACTCTTTGTGGCTGCTTGGTCGAATAGTGTTTCATACCATGTAGTTGCTTAATTACTGTGTCATATTTCATTAAGACTAAGGCAACAGTATCATGTACACAACTTCCTCTGGAGAAAAATGAATCTTGTTTTTCTTAAATCTTTGTTACATTTTGCCCCTGAGCATAAGTTGCATTATCATAAAATCTTTTTACTACTTACTTTTTTTTTGTTGCTGTATTAATCCCCATGGGGCAATTCTTCCTCTGCATTTAACCCATCCTAGCTGTGTAGCTAGGAGCAGTGGGCAGCCGCCGTGCAGCGCCCGGGGACCAACTCCAGTTCGTCTTGCCATGCCTTGGTCAGGGGCACAGACAGGAGTATTAACCCTAACATGCATGTCTTTCTGATGGTGGGGGAAACCGGAGCACCCGGAGGAAACCCACCGCAGACAAGGGGAGAACATGCAAACTCCACACAGAGGACAACTTAGGATGACCCCCAAGGTTGGACAACCCCGGGGTTCGAACCCAGGATCTTCTTCTGTGAGGCAACTGTGCTAACCACTTGGCCACCGTGCCGCCCTTTTGTCTCATATATATCTTGCTGGTGGTGCCCTAGTGAAAAGAGATGTTGCCTGTGTCTGATTAGGAACTGGTGATTCGCAAAAAGATGTTGCAGAATGAGGCCTTATCAACAGCTGTACGATAACAGATGCATGGTTGTTGCATTTTCTCTGCAGAACCTGCGTCAACAAACTGTGGGTGTGCATTAAGAGTGTGTGAGCATGTATTTGTGTGTGTATGCATGTGTACATAGGTGTGGGGTGGTTGGAGAGGGGTACAGCTAAAGGAAGAAATCCCACTGGACCACAGGAGAATAATTAAAGGAGATGTAAAAGGAGCCATCCATCCATTATCCAAACCACTTATCCTGCTCTCAGGGTCGTGGGGATGCTGGAACCTATCCCAGCAGTCATTGGGCGGCAGGCGGGGAGACACCCTGGACAGGGCGCCAGGCCATCACGGGGCTGTGTGTATACATATATTGTATACCTTTCATCCAAATGACCTTGGTGCCATGTCACCTTGAAAACTAAATAAGATATTAACAACAAGCTTTGTGCAACTTTCGATAAGCTTGGTCCAGTGATGATCCACAGAAAATTTGGACAACTTTTGAGCCGTTTTGGACATGAAAACGGCATTTTCATTTTCCAGCTTTGCTGGATTAGGCATGGCCTTAACCCAGCACCGGTTCCAGGATTCAAACCAATGACCTCCTTTCATACTCTTGCTTTTCAGCCACAAGGCTCTTGGATGTGGTTTAAACTTGGCAGATACAGATAACCAAAACTGCTGGTAAAAGCTGGACAGGGACTGGCAAGAAGCTATGCTCTCATCTCCTGCAAAAATGCAAGTGTGTGAACATGAGGCAGGGTAACCCTGAAAAGCTGGAGCTCTCAGCAAACCCCTTTTCTGGATGGAAAAATAAAAGCTGCTATTGTGCATTTTCCTGTGCACAGCAGGAGAGGTCAATCTATTCTTACTAAGAAACAGTGAAATATTCTTACTAAGTAAGAATAGATGTAAAAGGATGAAGCAACGTGTAATAACGCTTACTTTTAAGTGAAAGTGTGTATATGGACATACTGAAATGATCCAACTGAATTGTGAACATTACTTACGATTATTTTCTGCTGACTTGAATTCTTTCTCTGACCTAATAGTAGAGGAATGAGGAAATAGAAGCACACGGTAGACCTGATGCATTGCTTTCCATAAGGAAATCTATTTTATACCTTTTGTGTATGTTGCAACAGTTAAAAGGCCTACCGAGCACACACCATGGATGCAGTATAGTAGAACTGGATACCGGATCTAAAAGTGGCGCCTGTTCGTTCCTATGAGAATTGCTCGCCTGGCGCATACGCCGGAAAAGGTTCTGGCTTCCGGGTTACTTCCAGGTTACTTCCGGGTACATGGGGCCCAATGAATATGCGCAGTAGTGTTACTCCCATCCCGCCTCTAGTCTAGGCCAGTGTTTCTCAACCCAGTCCTCAAGGACCCCCTATCCTGCATATTTTATTTGCAACCCTGAATAGGTACCTGTTTGTAGTTATTCAACCAATCAGCAATGAATTTTGTCAGATGTTGCACACCTTGCATAATTAAGTGCTGCGAGATGATTGGTCGAGTAAGTACAAGCAAGGCTACCGATGCAGGGTTACAATGAAAATCTGCAGGATGGGGGGTCCTTGAGGACTGGGTTGAGAAACACTGGTCTAGGCTATGAGAACGGCTCGTACACGGCCACGTCGTCATGCAGGGAGAAAAAAAATGATGGGCTTTGGGAAATTTTTAAAAAGATTAAAACCCCATGGCTTAAAAACATACAATACAAAGTGTAGTAATTGACCATGATTACAGCTGCAGGTGTCCTGTCAACAGTTTTACAGTGGTGGTCTATGGGGAAAATGCTTTTTGGGCCGCAGTTCTACTATAGCACACGCATGCACGCACACACGCACACACACATTTACGCTGACATACACCACAGCGTCCCCCAACCCACATCTCCTTAACTCCCCGTCCCCTTGTCCCTTTCCAGTTGCAGTGACAGGTGGCTCTTTGGGGGGTTTATGCTAACACAACTCAACAGCTGCACAAAGGAGCCCCATCGGGGTCTTTTTAGGGGGACTGGATGTCCCCTCTCAAGCGTGCCGTTCGCCCCCCCAACCCAACCCCCTCCTCAGCAGATGCTCCGGAGAGCCACAGGTGGTAGATGGCCTGCCTCAAAGACTGCAGCGGACTCACTACGGAGAAGTGAAAATGTTACGGTTCACGAGGGAGGCTTAAACAAATACTAATTATCAGTGAGTTTGGTATTTAAGGACCTTCGTATATCTCTGAACAATAATGGGCATTTGTGCTTGCTGTGGTTTGCAGTAATATCTCAGGAGTTGGCCTCCTCAGACCTTTTAAAAAAAAAGAGAAAATTCTAATGTGTGAGCATGTGTCCTTACAGGTCAAAGGTCAAAAGGTTCAGAGTTTTATTTTTCTTCTTATGTTCAGTCAAGGCAGACATGCTGGGATGGACATGGATTGATATTCAGAAATGTGATGTCATATATCTTTGTTATCGGTATTCTTCTTTCCCCCAAATGTATTCTCCTACAAAAGCCAAGAATAACGCTAACGTTGAGAAATCTGGAATTAGTCTTTTATCATATCGTTCTGTCCATCTGCGTGGACATTTTTGAAACAGGCAACTTCACAGTGATCATTTTTTTCCCTTTATTGGCTAACTGACAACAAGTTGTGCACGTCACATTTTTACAACAGCAATGACTACAGTGCAAACCAACATGCCAGGGGGGTAGGCCAAATAAAAAAATAAATAATAATGAAAAGGAAAAGAAAAGAAAAGCGTTTAAGACACAGCGGCTAAGATCACAATTCACTTACATACATATTTCACAGCCAACACGTGCCATTAGTTTTTATTGGCACTAGAATTAATACTTATGTACTGTTCAAAACCTTTACAAAAACAATAAAAAGGGGGCATTTGGTTTGTAAACTTGCACTTATGTGTATGGAATTTAGCTAGACTAATCAATAGATTTATGATATATGATCTTTCCTCAAATTTATAGTCATAGGCTAAGAATCTGAAAATAAGATACTCATAAAACAATGCAGAATCTGTGCATAAGGCGTCACTGATACATTTTGAGACCTAGAATATTGACACTGCCAAAACAGATGGGGCACCGTTTCTGGATGAGCTGAGCAAAAAGAAGAATGTATATTCATTACATCAGCCTTAAACTTCACAGTGATAATCACAAACTTCGTTTATATTTTTCATGCATGAGATGCAGCTCAAATTGCCTCACGTAAAACCAAACAGACTGATTAAAACAGTTTGCAAGTGTGAACGGTGAGGCGCTGTGCTTTTTAAAACCGACAACGACATGAACGAATGAAATGGGGGGGCGGGGTCAAAATCTTCTCACGTGGTGTGAGTATTTCCGCTTCCGGTGTGGGAAGACGGCCGCGCGAATTCGCGTTAGCGGCGGCCTCGCCCAGTGCCTGTGTAGGAAGATGGCGGCGCGAATTCACATTTGCGGCGGCCTCGCCTAGTACCGTCCGTGCGGTGTCTGTCCCGTTTTGTCTCGGTTTGATGGCTGGAAGAGCGGGGCGGGCTAAGCTAACTGTTAGCCCATGCAGACCGGCGGTTCCGATAACACCGAGGCCTCACCTGGCGTGACTGTGGTGTTTTTGGCGTCGTCGTGAGGAGTGCGGGGAGGTGTGTCGAGGGAGTCTGGCTGGGACAGCTGGGTCCGCTTCGTCCGGTGGGCCCGGGGACCACGGCCCCTGCCTGGAGCTGCGCTCGAGGAGGAAACGCCGAGGGCGGTCTGACAGGACGCGGAAGCGGGGCGGGCTAAGCTAACCGCTAGCCCATGCAGACCGGCGGTTCCGACAGTCATCCTGGCTGACGTTCGTTCCCTTGGACAGTGATTTTTGTTTAGTTTGGGTATGTGTGTTAGTTTGGGTGTGTGTGTTAGTTGGGTATGTGTGTTAGTTGGGGTATATGTGTTAGTTTGGGTATATGTGTTAGTTGGGTATGTGTTAGTTGGGGTATATGTGTTAGTTGGGGTATATGTGTTAGTTGGGGTATGTGTGTTAGTTGGGGTATATGTGTTAGTGGGGTATGTGTGTTAGTTGGGTATATGTGTTAGTTGGGGTATATGTGTTAGTTTGGGTATGTGTGTTAGTTTGGGTATATGTGTTAGTTGGGGTATATGTGTTAGTTGGGGTATGTGTGTTAGTTGGGGTATGTGTGTTAGTTGGGGTATATGTGTTAGTTGGGTATATGTGTTAGTTGGGGTATATGTGTTAGTTGGGTATGTGTGTTAGTTGGGGTATATGTGTTAGTTGGGGTATGTGTGTTAGTTGGGGTATATGTGTTAGTTGGGGTATATGTGTTAGTTGGGTATGTGTGTTAGTTGGGGTATGTGTGTTAGTTGGGGTGTGTGTGTTAGTTGGGTATGTGTGTTAGTTGGGGTATGTGTGTTAGTTGTGTATATGTGTTAGTTGGGGTGTGTGTGTTGTGTATATGTGTTAGTGGGGTATATGTGTTAGTTTGGGTATATGTGTTAGTTGGGGTATATGTGTTAGTTGTGTATGTGTGTTAGTTGGGGTATATGTGTTAGTTGGGGTATATGTGTTAGTTGGGTATGTGTGTTAGTTGTGTATATGTGTTAGTTGGGGTATGTGTGTTAGTTGGGGTATATGTGTTAGTTGGGGTATATGTGTTAGTTGGGTATGTGTGTTAGTTGAGGTATGTGTGTTAGTTGGGTATGTGTGTTAGTTGGGGTATGTGTGTTAGTTGTGTATATGTGTTAGTTGGGGTGTGTGTGTTGTGTATATGTGTTAGTGGGGTATATGTGTTAGTTTGGGTATATGTGTTAGTGGGGTATATGTGTTAGTTTGGGTATATGTGTTAGTTGGGGTATGTGTGTTAGTTGGGGTATGTGTGTTAGTTGGGGTGTGTGTGTTAGTTGTGTATGTGTGTTAGTTGGGGTGTGTGTGTTAGTTGTGTATATGTGTTAGTTGGGGTATATGTGTTAGTTGGGGTGTGTGTGTTGTGTATATGTGTTAGTGGGGTATATGTGTTAGTTTGGGTATATGTGTTAGTGGGGTTTGTGTGTTCTTGTAGGTTTTGGATGTGTTGTTGTCTTTGCGTTGTGCTGCTGTGGGCTGGCTGGGGAACCGGCATGTCGTTTCATTTCGTGTACCGCAAGCGCCCGAAGTGAATCAACATGTAAAACGGTCCTGATCCCGGATGACGCTACTTTGTATCGTTTTGTCGCGTGTGATGGAATTTCATTACGAGTTCAGTCGCACGTAAAGCGTCGTCCTATCAGTTCCCCGCAAACACCCAAACGAGGCACCGTCCCATAAACGAGAGACGACCCTCAACAACCACCGCACCGCACCGCTCCCCCCCCCCTCAGTACTGACAGTGGTACAGTCCGCTCCGGGGAGGCCAGCAAGGGACCGTCCCTCACAATGCGCACCGCGTCAGCTGCGGTGTGTCGGAGTGAATAACTTGGCCTCGCTCCCCCGAAACTCCGAAAACCACAGTCTGCTTTATTCAGCGCTCACCGGCGCTGCTTTTTTTTATTGGTCAACGGGTCCTTTTACTGTGACTCTACTTTGTGGCCCCCATCGTTATTGTGACATTTGAACTTCCACCGCGTTCAAACGGGGAAACTGGGTGCGCTCAGCCTACAGTCGGTGTGAGCAAGCCGGGGTGACTCGACCAAGTTTTCCTTGCCTCTGCCCGAGGAATGAGAGGGCTGCCGGAGGGGAGAAACCCAAAACCGCATGTCTGAATGAACAATATGGACATTTCCAAGGATATTGACGCCGATCTGGAGGAGAATGGCCCCCGAGGAGCAACATGTAAGTCTGCTGTCGTTCTAATAGCGACATATAGCTGCTTATATCCTATTCTAATGTGTTCGCCTGTATGACGTTGGTCCAGGTGGTCCGCGTCCTCTGCAGCTTTGCAGCGAGTGGTCTGAACTAAATCAATGCAAATAGCAAACGTTTGCTATTGTAGCTGGCTTAAACGACCTAACAATCTGAAACAATTCGAGCTCCTTTGGGGGGGGGGTAAAATTAGTATGTCATAGAGGCAATAGCCATTGATTTGTGCAAGGCATATAGGCAATAGCGTTGACTTTACATTGCAGTGGTCAAAATGCTGATAAGCTCGAAGACCACGTTTGAAGTCAACAGGAGAAGACTTATTGATTTATACATCTTTTTTGGGGGAGGCGGGGGGGGCGTATCAAGGGATGACTGACTGCTGACAGTGGCCTCCTAAATATTATTTGCCGTCGTTTTTGTTTTTGTTTTTTTTACGTCTTGAGATGTTTGATTTCACTTAGTAGACCACCAGGGAGACAATAATAAGGCAAGTAAAGGATGGATGAGGTAATCTGGCTGGTCCCATCCCCCCCCCCCCTCCTTGTGCTCAGCCTACTCCCCAACGCTATGCAGTCACCGGCGCTCCGGTGTTTGGCCAAATTGTGCATCCCCTGTGAAACGTGTATGCCCTGTATTCAGTTAGAGCAGACCGCAGTTGTTACGTTTCCTTTTCAGGGGAGGAGATGAAAACTGCCAACACGCTGATTTTTTCATGAATTGTTTTTTACTATATTTGGATCATCAGCACGGTTTTTCAAAAACAGCGTATCAAAAGCAGTCGAGTTGGAACTTGAAAAAACGCTTCTGGCTCCTCTGCATCTCTTTCAGTTAACAAATTATTTTTCCTCTATATAGGGCAAATTAATTGTGCTCCATATGTCAGCATATGGAGCACAATACATTTTTATATTCTTTGCACAAAGGCACAGTGTGCTGTAACATTTATTTGGGAGCAAATCCCATTATGACAGGCCTGTTGCAGTAGTGCAGTGCCCGTTCGGTTGTAATTCCCACTCTGACCACAATGTGGGTCGCAATAGAGTGGCGCTGTTCGTCCGGCCGGTCGTTCGGTTGTAATTCCCCCTCTGACCACAATGAGGGTTGCAATAGCAGAGTGGCGCTGTTTGTCCGGTCGCCACGGGAAGAACGTCTCTGTCTGTATACGTCTGTCCTTTGATTTTCTCGACAGCCACTCATCCAAACGACTTCACACTCGACTCTGCAAGTCCCTGGGTCCTCGGTAATGCACCTGCTAAGTGTAAAGTTGATCAGATGAATGGTTGCTGAGAAAATCGAAGGATGGTGTCCAGGTAGCATAGCGGTCTGTTCCGTTGCCTACCAACACAGGGATCGCCAGTTCGAATCCCCATGTTACCTCCGGCTTGATTGGGCGTCCCTACAGACACAATTGGCCGTGTCTGCGGGTGGGGGTGGGAAGCCGGATGTGGGTATGTGTCCTGGTTGCTGCACTAGCGCCTCCTCTGGTCGGTTGGGGCGCCCGTTCTGAGGGGGGGGGACTGGGGGTAATAGCGTGATCCTCCCACACGCTACGTCCTCCTGGTGAAACTCCTCACTGTCAGGTGAAAAGAAGCAGCTGGCGACTCCACATCTATCAGAGGAGGCATGTGGTAGTCTGCAGCCCTCCCCGGATCGGCAGAGGGGGTGGAGCAACAATTGGAAAGGCTCAGAAGAATGGGGTAATTGGCTGGATGCAATTGGGGAGAAAACGTGTGTGTGTGGGGGGGGGGGCTCGAAGGACAGACAGACATATTTACAATAGATACAATACATACATAGATACATACATACGTATTTACAGACAGACAGAGATTCCTTTCATTTTAGGTAGATTGAACTGAGAATGTCTACTCCAAAGCAAAAGCACTTCTCATATTGAAAGCGAGGCGGCCATGTATCTGGGATACATATTCTACAGGGAAAAGAACATGTGGCAGCAGCAGTATTTGTTCTCCGTAATGTTGCTGCTCAGGCCAGACTATGAAAAACAGTCACCTGGGAAATGAACCTTTGTCGTGTCCGTGAAAATTCAGGGTGTAGTTGTTTGGATTGTTTGTTGTTGTTTTTTTGCGGGGGTTTTTTTGTTTTGTTTTTTGGTAACACTTTAGTTTGGGGAACATAAAAAAACTTAATTACTAGTGAATTAGTAATGATCAAGATGTCACTTTAGTATGGGGAACATATTCTAAGTAACAAAAACTTAATTTACAGTAATTTAACACTATGAACACTTGTAGTTTTGTGTGTTGTTATGTAAGAACAGACCATATTCATTAAGTGTTAGTAAGGGAGAATAACTCTTCTTGTGGTACTACCACCTTATAAAGTCCATACTAAGCAAAGCATATTGAGATGGTACTACTAATAAGCAATACTTCTGAGGTTATAGAGGGAAAACTCATAGTTAATGGCTTACTGGTTGTATAATAAGGCCATGCAGAATAAGGCATTAGTGAGTACGTAATAATAACCAATTAAGAGCCAATATGTTGCTAATTTGCATGCTAATAAGCACCTAATTAATGGTGACTACGTTCCCCATACTAAAGTGTTACCCTTTTACCTACAGGTGCTTTCACTCTTCTTCAACGTGTGTGGATAGATGACAGATTTCTTGAAATTAGGGTTAAAAGAGAAGTTCAGCTCATGGGACACAGCCCTATCATTTGGTCAGACCGAGTACTGAAAAAGTACTAACGTTCACGTGCAATTACGAGCTGCCAGATCCCTGTCATTCAATAATATCTTCCGGCCTGTTCAATCAACCCACAGAGAAGATGATTATCTTTCGTTACAGGCAGATTTAATCATGTGGATAGTTTACATCTGCATACGTAAAGGGGAAATTATGTTTAAAACTCCAAGCTTTAGTATAAGATTTGACTAAATAGACCATTGTGTATCAATATGCTGCCTGTCTTTGTAAATTGAAGGGGACACAATGTGATCTCCTCCTAGGGACAACAGACAACTTCCTTCCTGCTGACAGGGGTCTTAGCCGTGGGAGGCATGCCCTGTTTTGGCTCTGAGTCGGAGAGTCCGAGAACAGAACTCCACCCTGGTCGTGGGAATCTTGCCCAGTGGACTGAAGCCTATGCTACAGAAGCTAGGCTATGTGCAGGACAATCTGCAGGCTACATATTCATTAGACCCAGAGGACACTGTCATATGGGATATGAGGCAATATAGAAGCACTGACATCACGCGTCTTGTTTCCACTGATGCATGTCCACCTCACTATTATGCTCCCCACCCATGTTGAAAATCAACACAGGCTGTTTCTGAAGAGTACAGTGACTCATGTTGGCCAAAGCTAAATGTGAAAAAAGAGATTAAAAGATAAGTCTTCCATGAGTATGAGATCTTGTCAAAGGTGTCTTTTGCCTAACCTGAGAATGAAGGGTTTGTCAGACCTGTTTCTCGGTAGGACGGGCCCTTGGAGTTTACAAAAGCTAGCTACTTTGCTTCTGTTGAGCACAGGCATTAAAGATGCTTTGTTGAATCAGCCGTTGTGAACCACTGGCTCCCGGATTGAAGTTGAAGAAAGTCTAGCTGGGCTTTGTGAACTTCGGCTCTGTCAGGAATTTGAAGAACATCTTCTAATCCTTCTTTTCTTTAGATTTGTATTCAGGCATTCTCCTCTCTGAGCTCCCCATTCTGCCGCACATCACATGCCCTTGGAGTCGGCAGCGTTTGGTCTTCCTCTTTAATCTCCCCTCTGTTCACCTGAAAACCCAAGACTGGCCAACTGAGATGCACAAATGACTTCTTTTTTTTTTGCCCTGTAAGGATTGCCATTTCGAGCACACTCTTCAGTTATTTCAGAGGACTGTAGAGGAGCATCTGTCCCGAATAGTTACTGTGTACACTGAACTAGCAGGGGGTATTTGGATGCCTGTGAAATGAAGGGAAACTCATGCAGTGACCTTCTGATCCCTAGCCAGGGTGCCTAGCAGGACCAATATGAGTGGAGGCTGATGTGACAGGTTAATGCAAGGCAAACAGCATTTGAATACAGATGGATTTGGTCATGGCATACTAATTTAAATGTCAGCTGGATAGTTCTTTCCTTGTCATTTTAAATAAACTTTTGAATAGAATTAGGGATGCACCTCTGCCAATACTGGTGTTGTATATTGGATCCATACCAGGCTAAAATGGAGTGTTGGAGTCTTGAGGTTTTAAAACTGAAATCTGATACCAAAAGCAATGAATAATATTTAATGAATAAAGGCAAAATGGTTTGATTGACTGCATTTTTGGCACATGGAAACCAGTATTCTTCCACGGCAAAAAAAAAAACCCGATTCTATCTCAATTAGCCTATTTTACCCATTGAACCCAAAATAATGCTCTAAGGATGCACTGTTCAGCAAAAGTAGTTGATCAGATTGGCAATGAAAAAGTGACATTGGTGCATTCCTAATTAGAACAATCAATTTGCAGCATCACTTTCACAATGATACCTGGGTTATCGTATTTGTTTGATCAATACAATCAATATGCACCAATGAGTACAAAATGAAACTTAAAAAAACGTCATATGAGGAAACATAAGCTGCAGCAGTCATACATTAACCCAAATGTGCTGGCTCAGCATTCATTAGGTAGCCATCGTTAGCTGTTTTATGACATTTTGTTTTAATCAGGGGCTGCACGGTGGCGCAGTGGTTAGCACGGTCGCCTCACAGGAAGAAGATCCTGGGTTCGAGCCCCGGGGTAGTCCAACCTTGGGGGTTGTCCCGGGTCGTCCTCTGTGTGGAGTTTGCATGTCTCCCCGTGTCTGCTTGGGTTTCCTCCGGGGGCTCCGGTTTCCTCCCACAGTCCAAAGGCATGTAGGTCAGGTGATTCGGCCGTACTAAATTGCCCCTAGATATGACCGTGTGTGTGTGTGTGTGGGCCCTGTGTGATGGCCTGGCGGCCTGTCCAGGGTGTCCCCCCGCCCGCTGCCCAATGACTGCTGGGATAGGCTCCAGCATCCCCTCAACCCTGAGAGCAGGATAAGCGGTTGGGATAATGGATGGATGGGTGTTTTGAGCGGCCACAGCAAGCTGCCTCGCTCTGGTTTGTGCAGGCACTACCACACTGACAATAAGAGCCTTACCAGACTGACAGGGAGAGAATCATAGTGTAGTGCTCCTCTACTGTGTGGAGGAGCTCACCAGCCGTGCCTGTCAAGTATGTAGTGAACAGGATCAGGCAGCTTGCACATCTTCAGAAATGAGAAAATGTGCGCCCAGTGTGTCCCATTTTTGGAGAGGAACTTCATTAGTGTCTTTGTAAATTAGCAATGGGCAGGAGCCCAAGGGCCAAGGCCCTCCTGGATCTGCTGTGTAATGGGGGCACGGTCGACTGATCGCAGAGGAAAACATTGTTTTTATGCAGGTTTTTTAATTGTGAGTGTTCAGCTCAGCTGCTGTGTCTCTGTTGTACTGAGAGGCTTCTACGGCCGCGGAGACTCGACAGGGAGTTTTTGGGGGTTTGTTTTCGTGAGGCCTCATTTCAAAAACTTTAAAATGAGGCCTCACGAAAACAAACCCTTGCGTCCAGGTGGTGTGGCATTCTATCCCGGGGATCGC
Source organism: Lampris incognitus (assembly GCF_029633865.1). Classification (NCBI taxonomy): domain Eukaryota; kingdom Metazoa; phylum Chordata; class Actinopteri; order Lampriformes; family Lampridae; genus Lampris; species Lampris incognitus. Next base: position 4,990,429 of record NC_079219.1, on the reverse strand, counting down.
CGGTTCGAATCCCCGTGTTACCTCCGGCTTTGAGGGGGGGGATGCCCCCCCCCCCCAAAAAGAAACAAGGCATCAACCTCACCTTCTTCATTACTATGAAATACAACAAAACATTTGGAATCAGAGCACAGGGCAGTACACCCATCTGTGAATTTGGGGGACATCGTTCATGGTGGGTATTTTATGTGTAACTTGTGCAGAATATGCAAGAGGCTGATGTATTTGGGTAGTCCCTGGTTTTGAGTTCGAAGCTCTGTGCATGTTGAGCATGTAGATCGAGTGATTAGAGCTGCAAGTCATCGGCATAGTGACGTTAATATCACAATATCCCCTTTCTGTACTGAAGAGAGATGATAATAGCAAGACATGATCTGGGTTTTGGACTGAGACCAATAGTAGATGCAGTACTTATAAATCCTTTCCATGGTGTTTAGCGCTTGAAAAAAGAAGCCTGTGCTTTATTTAGCAGCATGTAATTGGTAAACACCAATAAAAGATCTTTTATTGTGCAAGAGAAACAAACTGGTTAGTAATCGCTACTCGGCTAAACTACCACCACAATACTTTCTCTTTGCATATAGAATGATCTGCATCAGGGCATCTGGGTAGCATGGCGGTCTAGTCCATTGCCAACCAACACGGGGATCACTGGTTCGAATCCCTGTGTTACCTGAAACAACATATTGTGTCAGCCTGTGTGTGTGTGTGTGTGTGTGTGTGTGTGTGTGTGTGTGTGTGTGTGTGTGTGTGTGTGTGTGTGTGTGTGTGTGTGTGTGTGTGTGTGTGTGTGTGTGTGCCCTTTGATCGGCGCATTAGCAAATCAGTTCCAACAACAGAGGCATGCTGGAAGGGCCCAAGGGAACTGCTGTTGTTAGAGATATCTGAAGGGGGGGGTGGGTGGGTAGTGTAGCGGTCTATTCCGTTGCCCACCAACACAGGAATCGCCGGTTCGAACCCCCGTGTTACCTCTGGCTTGGTCGGGTGTCCCGACAGACACAATTTGCCGTGTCTGCAGGTTGGAAGCCGGATGTGGGTATGTGGCCCGGTTGCTGCACTAGCGCCTCCTCTGGTCGGTCGGTCGGGGCGCCTGTTCATGGGGTAGGGGGAACTGGGGGGAACAGCGTGATCCTCTCATGTGCTACGCCCCCCTGGTGAAACTCCTCACTGTCAGGTGAAAAGAGAAGCTGCTGGCGGCTCCACATGTGTCGGAGGAGGCATGTGGTAGTCTGCAGCCCTCCCCGGAGCGGCAGAGGAGGTGGAGCAGCAGCCGGGATGGCTCGGAAGGGTGGGGCAATTGGCCAAGTACAACTGGAGAGAAAAGGAGGGGGGAGCAAAAAAAAAAAGACTGCTCTGCATCATGACCACAGATGCACTATGAAATAAATACAGCTGTTTAATGTCATTTATATATCACCGTGTAGACAGTAGACTCATCCATCCACAGGTGGGCTCTGTTCTTATCCATTTAGTTTTGGTGTGTGTGGCAGAAAATCAAGAAGAATCTCTCAATCAAATGCTTCTCTAGCATCTAAATCCATTTTACCATTTCTTAAGGAAGAAAAAAAGTGTATACACGGCCTGGGATTAGTCAAATCCCAAATTCTTCAGAATATTGTACATAATCACCAGAATAAAGTGCCAACTATGGTTCACAATACTCTGGTACCCTTGTGTACAAGATGCTGCTTTTCTGTTGGTATGCAAACAAATTGGTGATTTGTCTTAATCCAAAACAGTCTCGGTGTACCTAAACTGGCCAGTTTGTGCCATGTGAGTGTTGTGAGTCAACGGGGGCTTCCCAGTTCCTGCATGTTGGGATATATTCGAAGCCCTCATTCAGCACATTGTTAGTGACACTTGGTGCTGGATGCAGAGACGGAAAGGGAGGTGGAATGATCCGAGTCAGACGCAGACATGACGGAGGTCATGCCAGCTTTGTTGTGTTTGAAGTCTATTCTTGGAATGACGTGCAAATATGCTGTTGGAGCAGCTGATGGTGCACTATCTAACGCGTGGGAGGTATTTCTCTGTCTGGTGTTGCATGGTGGCCCCTACACTGTGTGTTCTGTGTATGCTTGTGTGCGTTTCATGCATATGTGCGTGGCTACTATAGATGTTAGGCCTCTTTTTTTGGGGGGGGGGGGGATTTTTCCTCTTTTTCTCCCCAATTGTATTCAGCCAATTACCCCAGTCTTCCGAGCTGTCCCAGTCGCTGCTCCATCCCATCTGCCGATCCGGGGAGGGCTGCAGACTACCACAGGCCTCCTCCGATACATGTGGAGTCGCCAGCCACTTCTTTTCACCTGACAGTGAGGAGTTTCGCCAGGGGGACGTAGCACATGAGAGGATCACGCTATTACCTCCTGTCCCCCGAACAGGCGCCCCGACCGACCAGAGGAGGCGCTAGTTTAGCGACCAGGACACATACCCACATCCGGCTTCCCACCCCCACCCGCAGACACGGCCAATTGTGTCTGTAGGGACGCCCGACCAAGCCGGAGGTAACACAGGGATTTGATCTGATGATTCCCGTGTTAGTAGGCAACAGAATAGCCCACCATGCCACCTGGACGCCCGATATTAGGCCTCTTTTAAACTGTGTTCCTATTTACCATTTAGACGATGGGATTACAAGTTGAAGATGTCAGGGCATTTGGGTGGCGTGGTGGTCTATTCCGGTGCCTACCAGCACGGGGATCAGTGGTTCAAATCCCCGTGTTGCCTCCGGCTTGGTCGGGCGTCCCTACGGATGCAATTGGCCATTTCTGCAGGTGGGAAGCCAGATGTGGGTATGTTTCCTGGTCACTGCACTAGCGCCTCCTCTGGTTGGTCGGGCGCCTGTTCGGGGGAGGGGGAATAGCGTGATCCTGCCATGCACTATATCCCCCTGGAGAAACTCCTCACTGTCAGGTGAAAAGAAGCGGCTGGCGACTCCACATGTATCTTTGGGTGTCAAGATAAAGTGCTATATAAATGTAATCTATCAATAATATTAATGATAATATTATTATTATTATTATCGGAGGAAGTATGTGGTAGCCTGCAGCCCTCCCTGGATCGGCAGAGGGAGTGGGGGGGGGGGTAAGTTGAATATGTCAGAGATTCCAGTGATACAGGAGAGTGAAGGTAGTAAAGAAAGTGGTACACATCTGGCTGTAACATTTGCCTCGAACCCGGGTTGTGCTGAGATGGGATTCAGCTGGATTACGTTAACACTTAACATTGGATCTGCATTCCTCAGATATACACACACGGCCGCTAGTCGCACATATCTCTTCCTCTTAAAATACGTACCTCCCTTTAAGTTTTACGATAAACACCTTCTCTGGCTCGTTCCCCATATTTCAGTACAACATTTGTTTGCACAATTTGTTCTTTGAATATCTTTTACAAATTTACTATCCAACCTGCCTTCCACTAGTTTGATATGCATGTTGGATCCCAGGTTTAAGTTTATTTCTGCAGGAAGATTTACGTGGACAGGAGACACGTATTTCCACTTTGTTTATTTTGTGGCAAAATAAATCTATTTCCATTTCAAGGCAGCCGTTTCGGTGTGCAGCTCTTTTAATGTGGCGTGGAAACATTTAATCTTGGATTAGTGAAATTTCACTCATTCTGACAATGCTTGGATCATCTGAGACTCAAGTCAATGCCAGATGTAAAGGAAAGAGGAGGGTGGCCATAAAGATGTGGAGAGGAAGATAAAATCTCGAGAGGGGTGAGAGGCTAATTGAGATGTCCTCTTCAGGGTTAGACACACCACACAGAGATTACATTTCTCCACCTTGCAACATCCAACTGGTATAAATTATCACTGACTTCTCAGGAGGACAAGTCTCAGCACTGGGATGGAAAGGGTGCAGTACTGTAATTCTCCGTCTCAGCTTCTTTGGAAAAACACCAGCACTCAAACTATGAACGTTCAGCCTCAGTCATACTTTCCATGTTTAAAGATACAGACGGCGGTGCTCGGTCCGTCAATGTAGGCACAGTTCATTTTCAATTTCGAAACTTCTGTGACCTTCTCCAAAACTGGCACCACTGAATTGAGCTGATAAGCTTGTTGTGTTTTCATGTTGGACCTCGTGCCCTGAAATGAGGAGAGTAGTAGCCAAATCATAATGCCGAAGTGATTACAAAGCCATAAAAATAAAAAAAATAGTATCAAATATCTATTTGAACTTAACTAGAAGTCAGAACTAGACAAAGGCATACCAAAATTGTAGTTATCGGAGAAGTGGCTGAAGATGAATGAAGACGTTATAGTGGAATCTGAACCAACTATTCATCTTCAGCCACTTCTCCGGGGTCGGGTCGCGGTGGCAGCAAGCTAAGTAGGACACTGCAGACGTCCCTCTCCCCAGCAACACCCTCCAGCTCCTCTTGGGGGATCCCAAGGCGTTCCTGGGCCACATTGGGCATGTAGTCCCTCCAGTGAGTTCGGGGTCTACCTCGGGGTCTCCCCCCAGTTGGCCATACCTGGTAAACCTCCAAAGGAAGGTGCCCAGGAGGCATCCTAATCAGATGCCCGAACCACCTCAACTGGCTCCTTTCGATGTGAAGGAGCAGCGGCTCTACTCCGAGCTCCCTCTTGGTTCAGATTCCACCATAACTTCTTATGCTGCTAATCATAAGTCCTATCAGCAACCAATCAAAATGAGCTGCCTATGAAAGACAGCTTTTTTACAAGAATCTAAAACACATGGGCATGCAGTGATGATTGGCATGATAATTCACTCACCTTCCATAGCCCCATTACTTGTATTATTAGTCACACTTTTTAAAATGTCTCGGCGCTTGGCCAGTGTTCTGACAGATAAGCCTTTAAAAGGGACCCAGATGCCTCCCTTAAGGCGGTCTTTATACTTTATCTTACAAACGAGGCTTTGACTCTGAGAGAATTTTGCTTTTGAAGAATGGCCTTTTCCACACAGCCTGGAGTCTCTTGATATGATATCTTTCATCGCTGAGTGAGACCTAAGATTCCTCAGGCATCCTCTGTTATTAATTCTGTCTCAGGGACAATGACTAAAGACTTGCAGCAGAGCTAACCCAGATAGCAAAATTGCTGCAGCCCGGACCCGTCCCACACCCGACACTTCATCCGGCCCACATACAGCGTGGAATGATGGCACTTGGGCGGTCCGCTCCTGTTTGCCAGATCTGGGCCAGAACCAAGCCATAGCAATGCCACATGTGCCACATATTTGCCAAAGGTGGCCCATATTTGTTTCGTGATATTTGGGCCATATTCTCCATTTACCACACGGGCCACTTCAGGGTCACATCCAGATTACATGTTGCCGAGAGCACCGCATCGTCGCCAAAAAAGGCCCACATTTGATTTGGCATATTTGGGCCATATTTGCTATTATACATGTGGGCCACTTCAGGCTCACATCCATTTTGTCAGGGCCAGAAGAAGGCCATCAGTGCCGCATCACTGCCTGAAGTGGCCCACATCCAGATGCTGTCTGGGAAAGCTCAAGGTTTGCAGGTTTATATGAGGATTCTGGGTAATTCTTGGACCAAGGCAGGAGGATCCGTGGACAGGATGCTGTACAGGAATTGAAACCACGTGCTGAAGCCACGTGCTGTCTCAAAGCTGACCTTCCACTTTAAAAACACAAGAAGCCTTTAAAACATTCCCACTGGCTCTTTGGAAAGCACTCCTGTTTTCAGGTCAGCCTCCTCGCTGCCTTTTTGAACACGATGCCATAGCAAGAACACAGGAGGGAGGTCTCGCTCTTGAGTTGGTAGATGCTTCCAACTATACCACCTCCACAAAGTCTGAAAATAACCCAGACACTGTACTCTCTGGTTCTCTAAAAAGCCCAGTCACCAGACCTGTTGACTAATATTAGACCAGACTGTGTGAAGCTGAAGGGCATTGTCTATGCTTCACATGCACGCCTTGGTCATCCTGCACTCTGCTTGTTTGGCAGTCCATCTATCAAAACCATACCTGCTTCTTGGAAATGTCTTATTTCATGAACTCAGTGAGCCGTTACCTGGAACGTATTGTTTGGACTTGGGCTGTTCATTGACTCATTAAAATTTCATTCTAATTAAAGCTGAAATCTGATTCCCCTGATCGCTTTCTGTCTCTCTCTGGTCTCTCTGTCTCTCTCTCTCTCCATGTGGTAGCAATGGTGGCGCAGCCGTTGTTGCTTGAGTGCCATCAGGTCAGCGGCAGACAGGTCCCAGCAAATCCAAAACCTGAGACTAATGAGGACGGTTTTACTTAACTGCATGATGAGTGGTCATAAAACCAGCGCTGAGGCCTAACGTTGGTGTTAGTTAAGTAATGGTTAAGAAAATGACTATGTTGGAACAAAATCACAAACGTCATCTTGGCGAGCTACTTCGGTGAGACCAAACACTGTCTCAGACACCCTCAACTCTTTCAAAATGTCAAGAAAAACATCCATCCATCCATCCATCCATCCATCCATCCATCCATCCATCCATCCATCCATCCATCCATCCATCCATCCATCCATCCATCCATCCATCCATCCATCCACTATCCAAACCGCTTATCCTGCTCTCAGGGTCGCAGGGATGCTGGAGCCTATCCCAGCTGTCATTGGGTGGCAGGCGGGGAGACACCCAGGACAGGCCGCCAGGCCATCACAGGGTGATAATATAACAATAAAATAAATAAATAGAATAATATGATAATAAAAAAATTAGTGTTTATTGAATTGTTACTAGTAAAAGATAATAGTGACGAGTCATAATTACTAACTAGTGCTTATTCTACTAGAGCTACTAGAGTCTAAAACATGTTGATGAAAAATGCCTCTGATGACGATGCTTGTTTAAATTGTTTTAGGGTCTCAGCGACAGTTTCGAAGTAGAGCGATTTCTTTCAGACTTGTTTTCAGTCAAAGAGATTGTAGCAACCCAACCCCCCCCCACAACCACCATTTTCTCCCCAAATGTACCCCGCTCTTCCAAGCCATCCTGGTCACTGCTCAACCCCCTCTGCCGATCCGGGGAGGGTTGCAGACTACCACATGCCTCCTCCGATACATGTGGTGTTGCCGGCTACTTATTTTCACCTGACAGTGAGGAGTTTCACCAGGGGGACGTAGCATGTGGAGGATCACGCTATTCCCTCCAGTCCCCCCCCCCCCCCCCCAGATAGCAAAATTGCTGTGGCCCGGACCTGTCCCACACCCGACTTTCATCTTTCTTTCATCCGGCCCACGTACTGTGTGGAATGATGGCACTTGGGTGGTCCGCTCCTGTTTGCCAGATCTGGGCCAGAACCAAGCCATAGCAATACTGCATGTGTCACATATTTGCCAAAGGTGGCCCATATTTGTTTTGTGATATTTGGGCCATATTCACCATTTACCACACGGGCCACTTCAGGGTCACATCCAGATTACATGTTGCCCAGAGCACCGCATCTTTGCCCAAAAAAGGCCCACATTTGATTTGGCGTATTTGGGCCATATTTGCTATTATATACATGTGGGCCACTTCAGGCTCACATCCATTTTGTCAGGGCCAGAAGAAGGCCATCAGTGCTGCATCATTGCCTGAAGTGGCCCACATCTGGATGCTATCTAGGGCCCACCCCCTGAACAGGCGCCCCGACCGACCAGAGGAGGCACTAGTGCAGCGACCAAGACACATACCCACATCCGGCTTCCCACCCGCAGACACGGCCAATTGTGTCTGTAGGGACACCTGACCAAGCTGGAGGTAACCCACGTGACTCATGTTATTCATTTCAGTTCAGTCCTTCTCTTTTGACCCCATGAAGTAGCTCATTTTGAAGTTGTTGGGTTTTTTTTTTGTTTTTTCATCAAACAGACAGAGAGAAACGACTTGCTGGAATGGGAGACATCCCACGTGTATTTTGTCGACAAACAGTCAGGCACGGATGTGTTTGATGCTGGACAACCGACCAACTGGAGGTCAATATTAATTGCATGTCCAACCTACTCGCAGTGCAGCGGTGTGGCGATAAATCCTGTTCATGTCGGTCTGAAGGTGTGCGACGTATTGACTCTCCAATCAAGCGGTGAACCAGTGCAATCCACTCTGTCTTAAAGATAGGAGGTAGGAGGGGTCTCAAGGGTAGCGTGGCGGTCTATTCCGTTGCCTACCAACACGGGGATCGCCGGTTCGAATCCCCGTGTTACTTCTGGCTTGCTCCGGCGTCCCTACAGACACAATTTTTCTTTTGGAAAAATTCAAAAGAAAAGGTAGGGATCATAGGGAAGTGAAGTGCAAAATGTCACACTGTCCTTGTCCCTTTTCTTTTTTTGAACAAATACTGAACCTGCACCATGCAGTTTCTTCGTTGAGATCAGTGTGGATGAGACCGCGTTGTCACCCCCTCACCCCAAGGGGAATTGGATCAGGTTGCCATGGGTGACGCGTCAGTATTTCAGTAGTGCTTTCCATAATATGAATGGCGGCCTGTGCGGCCCAAAAATGTCCAGGTCCCTGCTGCACTGATGTCACTGAGAATGGCATGTGTGTTTCAGACCCGTTACTGTCCATAACCCCTGGTTAGAGTATCCCGCTTCATGTGTCCAGGGTGTCTCATCGCCTGCCGCCCAGTGACTGCTGGGATAGGCTCCAGCATCCCCGCGAGCCTGAGAGCGGGATAAGCGGTTCGGATAATGGATGGGTGGGTGGATGGAAAAAAGAGTTGCATCATTTCACCAGCTTTTGAATGTCAACGCTCCGTTTGAGGCACATTCATCATTCTCGCAGTGATAAGGGTGAATGTAGAGAGGAAGTAAGGCCGTAGTCCAAGAAGTCGTTAAGTTCAACTACATTTCATTATTTGTCACATGTGCTGGAATGTAGAATACTTTTCTTTAACTGTCATCATAAAAAAGTGGATTCTTGGTGGGTTTCATTTTCTGTCGAGCATTAACTTTTTAGCCTAACGTGACTCATAAACCCAATTTGCCGTATAGTTTATCATGTTGCAGTGACTGTTGCATTTGTGCGTATTGCAAAATCGATCCTGAAACAATATATTGTGTCAGCCTGTGTGTGAGTGTGTGTGTGTGTGTGTGTGTGTGTGTGTTTGCCCTTTGAGCGGTGCATTAGCAAATCAGTTCCAACAGCAGAGGCATGCTGGGAGGGCCCCAGGGAAGTGCTGCTGTTAGAGGTCTCTGAAGAGCTTCTTCATCACCGCGGCGGGTTTGGTTGTGTGACAGTGGAGCAGAGACCGGGACGGCTCAGAAGGGTGGGCAAATTGGATGGGTACAATTGGGGAGAAAAGGGGGGGGGGGAATTATCCATCCATTATCCGAGCCGCTTATCCCAACCGGGGTCGCGGGATGCTGGAGCCTATCCCAGCAGGCAGGGAGACACCCTGGACAGGCCGCCAGGCCATCACAGGACCCACACACACACACACACATTCACACCTAGGGGCAATTTATTATGGCCGAGTCACCTGACCTACATGTCTTTGGACTGAGGGGGGAAACCCACGCAGACACGGGGAGAACACGCAAACTCCACACAGAGGACGACCCCAAAGGTCGGACTACCCCGGGGCTCGAACCCAGGACCTTCTTGCTGTGAGGCGACCGCGCTAACCACTGCACCGCCGTGCCGCCGGGGGAAGACAAAAACCTCTGAGCTGTGCTCCTGATACGAAATAAAAAAGTAGTCACACGTGACGACCTTAAGAGCAGGATGTGAGTAACGCGTTTCCTCGTCTCGTTTGGTCGCCCAGCTCCTGTGAAATACTTCTGGGCTGTGCATGTGTGTGCCTGTTTGAACCTTTGGATAGCTGTTGGCCCAGTACATTTGTGTGTCACTTGGTCTTGTTTTCTCTGTTGTGACACGGTCGAGGACGAGCCGTCACACCGGCCGCGGTTGAAAAGTCACCACCCGGGTTTCCTCGCGGGTCTTCAGATGCCGTGTGCCTGATGCGAGGATGGCGCCTCTCCGTTTGCCCGGTGAAGCTATTAGTGCTCATTTGCAAGGACTGGCAAAAGCTGTTCATGAAAACTCTGGTACCCCTTTGAGCGCACACACACACGCACACACACACACACGCACGCACACACACACACACACACACACGCCCGCCCGCCCGCTGGTGTGGAATCAGCGGTGGCTGTTTACACTGTGCTTCCAGTTTGTCAGGGCCCCTTGTCCTCTTACATCACCCCATCTCGGGCCGAGAGGGACGCGGGGTAAAAGAGTGAGGGGGTTGGTGGGGGGGGGAGGTGGGGTGATGATGAGGTAATTCATTAGTTTCCTGGCACAACCCAAATGAGATTCAGACCCCACCACCCCCCGAGTTCCCATTTTTATTTTGTGTGGCTGCCAAAGTTTTCCCTTTCTAGTCTTTTTGAGTTCATACCGTGCGCTCGATGCTGCTTCCCTGCCTCCGTTTTTGCCCCGTTTCCATTCGACCGAGAGAACACGCCGCACCGTCACCCTGTTAATAAAGTACTAGGTTGTATTTTGAGACGGACGTGTCACCAGTCAGGTGAGTCCTGTGCCCGGTCGGTGTCCCCTGTTTCACCTGCCCCCAGTTATTCTGAGCCCGTGTGTTTATCTGCCTTGTTCGGCAGGAGGAAGAGGCGGCTTCGCTCGAGAGTGCAGTTCTTGGCCTCATAAATATTCCACGCGGTGTCCTATATTTTCATCCCGCCGAGTATCTCGGCAGAGCTTTTAGCGCTCTGGAAGTGACGGACCAGCTGTGAGTCGTACCGGGTGTGACCGGTCGCTGTCGTGTGTCACAAGGTACATTTTAAAGCAGACTAGTTCTGTAGGGTGGTGCAGTGGTTAGCGCGGTCGCCTCACAGCAAAAAGGTCCTGGGTTCGAGCCCCGGGGTAGTCCAACCTTTGGGGTTGTCCCGTGTGGAGTTTGCATGTTCTCCCCGTGTCTGCGAGGGTTTCCTCCGGGTGCTCCGGTTTCCTCCCACAGTCCAAAGACATGTAGGTCAGGGGACTCGGCCATACTAAATTGTCCCTAGGTATGAATGTGTGTGTGGGGGGGGGGCTGTGTCCAGGGTGTCTCCCCGCCTGCCGCCCAATGGCTGCTGGGATAGGCTCCAGCATCCCCGCGACCCTGAGAGCAGGGTAAGTGGTTGGGGTAATGGGTGGATGGATGGTTCTGTACGTTTGCTGTGTACAGTGCCCTGTGGTCTTTGGAATTGGGCCCCTTTCGCTCTCCTGTTGCTTTCCGAAGCAGCTATACAACGTGACTGTCTTTCCCTAAGCTGTGGTTGAGCCAGCGCTGCAATAAGGGTGTTTTCTTAGTCTTTGCTGACTTCATGGTTCATGTTTGTGGCTGACGCAGCAGCGTGTTATGCCCCTTTTTCCACTGCATGGTACCGACTCAACTTTACTCTACTCGCTTTTTTTGGTTTTCCACTGGGCAGAAGTTAGGGAAAGTACCTGGTACCAGGTACTTTTTTTTGGTACCACCTCCGTCGAGGTTCCAACTGAGCTGAGTCGATACTAAAAGGTGACATGAAAATACCACTATAAATAAATAAATTAAATAAAATTATAAATAAATGTAAATATATTTATTTAAATATAAATAAAATCCTATAAAATAAATACGTAAATAAATAAATAAGTAACATTGAAATATAAATAAAAATAAATACATAAGATATGAACAAAAATATAAATAAAGTTTCTTCATATTTATTTAAATATAAATAAAATCTGACCACCAATTGGTCAGAGAGAAATTGAACAGCTCTGTTTATAACCAGGACATGCCAAAGTGAGTCTTATGAAACTTGTGTTATAGTTGATAATCTATCCATGTAAAAATTATTTGTTGTCAGTGAATCTCTTAGTTACACTAATATTGTTCATGTGAAGCACACATTTAGAGTTGTCTTGTTGATTTTTTTTTAAAATACAACACTTGTGTGGGGTGCTGGTAGGGGCAGAATAGGGGCATTAGATGCCTGGTTTCTCGAGCCTCCATGATAACACATGATGAGCGACTGCTGGAGAGCAAAGGTGTGGCCGTGGTGTGCCGAGGCACTGCTGCAGCAGCAATACCAACCATATCCTTCAAGGCCTTGCTTTAGCTACTCCTCTATTTGAGCTGTATTAGAAATAATTGATTACGTTCTAGTTTCAGGGCACGCCGCTTGGATGACAAAATATCTTCCTCTCTCAGACTTTTGATGACTGCAGCTTATTGTCCGGGAGTGTTTGTACTCCCTGAACTTTTTAACTTAAGGGACTTGGAATACTTCCCAGTTTTTGCAAAATTTCTCACGGAACGGTGACCGGCCTCAAGACTGCACTCTGCTATTGAAATTAATTAATCGTGGTTAGAGCCCTTGTTTTTCACTGAATTGCGGCGGTGCCCTCTCCAAACCCCTGGAAGTAATTCTTGGCAGTAAATCATGAAGAAGTACAATTCCTGTGGCTGCCTGATATGACAGAGTTACTCTAGCAAAGCAATACGCCGGGAAATCGGATTCCTGCTAAATCACATTTTCTGTTGCAGTATCACACGTTGACTCGGTTTAAACTGAACTGTGCACTCACACCGTCATCAGCAGAGCAGTAACGGATTAAATTCCATTCATGCATTGGAAGCTCGGAGTGGTTTGGATATAGAAAGCGTTCCACTGCCCATGGCTGCATTTTCCATGCAAGCATCCATGAGTGAACTAAAGGCCTTTTGAGTTGCACAAATGTCGACCAACATGACGTACAGTCCTTTCCTTCTGACAGGGAAATGATGTCGGGTCTGTACGGACCACCTGCTGATTCCCAACCTGTCGCTCCGTCGCCACGCTGTGCTCATGCAGGCATGCGTGCATTTCCCTCCATAGGGATCACTTCACAGGGTTAACCATGCACAGTTGTGTAGGTAGCCAATATCTTTGTTTCTTTTTTGTCCGCAGATGGGTGAGTGATGAGTCTCTCAGATTTTGTGCAAAGTCTGTAGCTTGTTAATGGTAAAGGGCAAAACGGGGAGAGGAGAATTGACGGGTGGACGGACTGCAGTAAATACAGAGTACTGTACAGGCACAGCATACCTTAGATTCCTCAAACTTCTCTGACCCACTTTCTAAGGTTCTCATGGCTTTTCCATTTGGTGCTAAACGAGTGAGGCAAAAAAAAAAAACCCAACAAATAAACCAGGCATGTCACTCTTCCTAAAAACGGGTAAAGAAGACGGTGGTGAGAACACAAAGCACACGTTATGGATGGTCTGATTGGAAAATGAACACTATCCGTGTTAGTGTTCGTTTCCCAATTCCATCTGTTGGTATTTCAAATGCTGGTCCATTAAAGTCGAACTAAAATCAGTAATCAAATTTAACTTTACATGTCTGAAAACCTTGAACAAAGCATGATATAATGTTAAAAACATGTTTTTATTTGCAAATGACTAATATTGTGTGTTTTTATACCTTCATAATTGTTTATAATTGTTTATTTTCGTCTCAAGAGCTACGAGGGAGTGGCCCAGTCCTCATTAATATTCATGAGTTGAACTTTGATTGACAAATGGAACAAGGCTTGGCAGTAAGGGTGGGTGGGGCTTCATATATGGATGGTTTGATCGGATTGGTTGTATGTAAATGAGTGTGACTGATGACATCACGAGTATCAGAAAACAAGATCAGATGAGAAAAGCATAACAAGGGATAACTTTTAAGGGAAAAATAGAAAAGCTTAATTCTACCTTTCTTTACTTACTTTTTTTTTCTAGAAAGGAGTACAAAATGCTTTATGATTAGAATAATACCCTGAGTAATGCTAAAAAAGCAGTGTTTGATTGTCAGTCTGAACTTAAAGGAGTAAGAGCTGATCCTTGTGACATTTCATGTGGTTGTAAGAAACACAATAATTCTTCTTCTTATTCTTATCATTATTATATCTTAGACAATGTTCCAAGATGATATTTGCTCAAAACTTTGCTCAAAACTGATTTTTTTTTTTTTGTCAATAATGGGAATTACGTACCAATTGTTGGTCTGGAGTAATAGCTCCCTCAATGCCAAAAACCCTGAGCCAAAGTAGTATTCTGTAGTCAGGGTGGAGAGAGATGTATCTCAATTGATTGAAGGGGAAATGTAGATTGATTTATGCGTATGAATAATGTAAACGGTATCTGTCATAGCTTCGGCTGGCAGTCTAATGGCTTTTAACCGGATGCATCCTTTCAGGGAAAATTGATTTTGACAAAGGTGGAACAAGCAGGGACTCCTCAATCGAGCTTGGTGGAGGGGATGGAAGATAAGAAGTGGTTTTGTTGATGTCAGTCAAGTCCTCTGTCATGAAAGTTGTGAAATTATGGGGTGATTTCACACATGAATGCACCACTTGGGATCACTCCATTCCGTTGCATTTAAAATGAGCTAATTCAATTAGCTTCATGCTTCTTAGTTCACATCTTTGCCCTTGAGAATGTAGGCTGATGAGGCCAGCCAGAGTGTCTGTACTCATCCATGCTGAGCAGATGTTAAATATTATTTAGTAGGGCTGTGAAAACGTTACATCAGCATTTTGTGTCTGTGTCACAGTCTTGTTTGCAATAAGGGGTCCAGAGATTGCTCCATTCGTGGCATAGTGGTGAATATAATAGTAGTGCCAGCAGCCATACCAACATGTGCCCTGGCTCTGCCCAATGACAGAGGCTAAGCAGGTATGGCCTTGGCAAGTGCTTGGATGGGGGACCTCATGGGAAAACTGAGCTACTACTGGAAGCGGTGTTGCTGGGCCAGTTGGGGGCAACTTTCCCTCTGGTCCTAAGAGAAAAAAAAAAAAACAGCAAAAAAATAAATAAAAAAAACATCCCAATGCTCCAGTGCAGTGAGGGGGACACTACTGTAGGAAATGCTGTCCTTTGGATGGGACGTTAAACTGAGGTCCTGGCTCACTCTGGTCATTAAAGATCCCATGGCGCTTATCACATAGAGTAGGGGGTACCCCAGTGTTCTGGCAAATTTCCCAACCTGGCTCTCTCCATCTGGCCACCTAATCATCTCCCCATCTAATTGGCTCAATGATTCCTCCCTCTCCACCTCAAGCTGATGTGTGGTGAGCGTTCTGGTACAAAATGGCTGCCGTGCATCAGCCAAGTGGGTGATGCACATTGGTGGTGGTTCAGGTGAGTTACCCCCTTCAATGTGAAGCGCTTTGTGTGTCTAGATAAAATGCTATTATATTTGTGTAATCCATTCATTAGTAGATGTCAGTATAGGTGACTGTCCATAAACTTAAGTGCAGCACTTTGGATGAAATGTTGGCCATGTTCCACATCTTGATGACCATGTTAAAGGTGACTTGTTGAGAATTCAAGATTGGAATTCATCTAGTGTGAGCTCATTTATGTCCTGGAGTAGGGTTGAATGATAAATCACCTCAGAATCGATATCGCACATGTAATAGTCACATTGTAAAGGACGCAATGTGAGGCACATTTGGCCCATCAGTCACGCTGGGCTGGTACTAATACTGCTTGATAGAACTAGATGTAGCAAGGTCTGCTTTTTTATCTGGAAGAACATTTGAGCAATTTGAGCTTTGAAAGTTAAAAGCTATATATATCTGATAAAATGATGTAGTTCATTATTATTCTTTATTGCACTACATGTCACATAAAGAAAAATGTTGCAATGTCGATTTTTTCTTCTTTTTTTTTTATCTCCGATATCATTCAACTCTCTTCTGTGGCATTTCCCATTAGCTCATTATCAACAATCCTTAACTGTGTTCTTCCTCTTTTCTCATGGCAGAGACAGGGTTGGACAGCATACTTTGAAATAGTATCTAGAGCCTGAATACTGACTACGGCTACTACTACTACTGCTACTTTTGGCTGCTCCCGTTAGGGGGCGCCACAGTGGATCATCCGTTTCCATCTCTTCCTGTCCTCTGCATCTTCCTCTGTCACACCAGCCACCTGCTTGCCCTCCCTCACCACATCCATAAACCTCCTCAGTCTTGTCTCTCTTGCTTTGTCTCCAAACCGTCCAACCTGAGCTGTCCCTCTAATATACTCGTTCCTAATCCTGTCCTTCTTCATCACTCCCGAAGAACATCTTAGCATCTTCAACTCTGCCACCTCCAGCTCCACCTCCTGTCTTTTCATCAGTGCCGCCGTCTCCAAACCATATAATGCCCCTTTTCCACTACATGATACCGGCTCGACTCATCTCGACTCGACTCGCAGAGTGTCATTTTCCACTACCGTAACAGAACCCCCTCAGTGTAGCTGGTCTGCATTGATTTTGGTACCCACTCCAGTTTTTTTGGAACCTCGACAAAGGTGGTGCCAGAAAAGTGACAACAAAATGCCGGTACTTTCCAGTAATGGAAAACAAAAAAGTAGAGTCGAGTTGAGCCAGTACCAGCTAGTGGAAAAGGGGCGTAACATAGCTGGTCTCACTACCATCTGGTAAACCTTCCCTTTAACTCTTGCTGATACTCTTCTGTCGCAAAGCACTCCTGACACTCTTCTCTACCCACTCCACCCTGCCTGCACTCTCTTCTTCACCTCTCTTCTGCACTCCCCGTTACTTTGGACAGTCGACCCCAAGTATTTAAACTCATCCACATTCGTCCCCTCTACTTCTTGCACCATCACCATTCCACTGTCCTCCCTCTCATTCATGCATATGTCTCGCTCCTTCTGACTTTCACTCCTCTTCTGTCCAGTGCATACCTCCACCTCTCCGGGCTCTCCTCCACCTGTACCCTGCTCTCACTACAGAATACTGCTGAACACACTGTCCTAGATATAATCAGTAGCTTAATATAATCAGTTTAAATACTCAGAAAGAGTAACTTATTCAGATGACATTTTGAGTACATCTCCAAAAGGCATCTGTGAAACGGTTGTCCTGTGTCATGAATCTATTTCATGTCACATTCCTGCTTATTCCCTGGCGTTACTGGTATCTTCATGTCTTTATCTCAACATGTGTTGACCATCTGCCGGTTACTGCAGAGCTCTACTGATGTGTGGTTCACACAGAAAGAAATGTGCGTTTGAAAAATAGTTAATTCTTTTATTAGGATTGTGTCATTAATTTTAATTAGCAGCAGGCTCGGTGCCAGGGCATTCAGTTTTCACCATGCCGGGCTGTTTCAGTTGACCTCACCTCGCCATGACTATTACTGTTATCATGAATGCCCTAAGCTAGTCCGCCGTAGCCAGTCCTCCTCTCAGACATCTTGCTATTAGGGTGGGGGTGGGGGGGTAGTATCAAAGTGTTCACCTCATGATTTATAAAGTAACTAATCTGAATGCCGGTGTTTCGAAATGTAAAGTAACATGGCTGGATACACACATTTCATTTCTGTATTCTGGATATGTAACAGTGGCGGCTGGCCAGTACAGGGTGCTGGGGCGCCGCCCCCTTCAAATATCAAGAGATGAAAATCTACTTAAACATGTTAAATATAATTTAGTTGTGTAATGCAAATAATGATGAACTAAAAGTGTTTTTCAGTCTGTGTGCGCCTGTCAGCAGCATTAAATATTGGTTCAAATGGTATTTAGTTGATTTCTGTCTGAATACATATACTTCCTGTCTGAATACATATACTTCCTGGGTGAGGGGCACCGGCAAAACCATACCTTATGTAAGCCCCCAAACTTGTGGCGAGCAGGTGATCTGAGGCTGCTGTCTGATTGGCTTCTTCAGATTTTCCAGGGGGCGCAGTTCTGTGCTGCCCCAGACACTCCCACTTTTATTGGCAGTGAATTGGTATTGTTTTAATGTTTTTTGATCTAATGTGATTGGACAGTTCTCGTGGCTGTCAATCATGTTCACACCCACCACCACACCTCGTCTCACCTGTCAATCATCCACCGTCTATGAACCCTGATAAAATCTATAGGCTACATTGTCCTTCTTAATAACTCTGTGACTGTGTGGACATTAAAGTAGCTGTCAGGTGTGCTGCACCAGGGTAAATTGCCCCCCCCCTCCCAAAAAAAACATCGTTAGCATCAGCCACCACTGATATGTAATGCCATTACTTGTATTCCATTCCCTCCCAAACCAGGGCAGAGACAACCAGAGCACTGCGTCAGTCACAGCCCTCGTCTGTCTGTTGCAATGCAGCAACACCTCCTCTCTCCTCTTACACTCTTCTCCTCTCCTCTCCTTTCCTTTCCTCTCATCTCATCTCACCTCATCTCATCTCCTTTTTCAATCTTCTCTGAGCAACTGTGTCCCCGTCCTCACCGGGTGTTTCAGATTTCATTGGTATTCAGTCACCGTGCCGTCTGCAGACCAAAGGGATTTTGCATTCTCATCCTCTGCGTTATTGACAGTTTACTGGAGATCACACTGACTGTCTGAGCAGTTGGCCCTCATCCCGCCATCCAGCCCTGTACTTTTTATGACTCCTTTCCTCCAGGTGCGCGGGATAGGAGGCGACACAACACCCGTCTGTCAGAGCTGCACTCAACTCACCCCTCTCGTGTTTAGCACCCTGCTTGCCGTATCTTTCCCCCGAGGGTTTGGTGCAGTTTGTGTAGAAACGGCATAATGTGATGAAGAGGAACGGGGATTGTGTGATGCAGACTCCCATACGGCCCCTGACAGTCACGATGAGTGTGACGCCTGGGATTTTATGGCCGTTTTGTGTGTGTGAGAGAGTGAAGCGAAGGGTGGAGGAATTAGGATATTCATTACACAATTCTGAAAATGATCCCTCCTGCACAACAATACCGCGCAAGAGCTGGAGGAGGTGTAAGCCAGTTATAGTTTCGGTCGTGATGGATCACATTTAGTAGATTTTCATTCTTCTGCTTTTCAAAATTTCGCACAACTGAGACACAAAACCTCTTTTTCTATTCCACCACACAAAGTGATACAGGCTCACACTTCCTTTCTAATGTTTGCGTGTTTTCTTCGATGATAGAACCCAATAGTAGCAAATTTCGGTACTCATGCGTCGTTACCCTCCTTTTCACTCGCCACCATCCCCCCTTTCTCCTCTCTCCGTCATTGCAGTGTTTTGGCCGTAGGCCCGTTGCCATGCAGAGACCACTACAATGGCTCCTCTCTCCGGGAGCACATCCATGCAGGAGGAATGCTTATTTAACTGCGGTGTGCTTTGACAAGAGGACCACAGTGTCTTGTCCCTCGGCTGAGCTCCCTGTTAGACTGACCTCAGCCTGGGTTTCTGTTTCATCTGTCCCTGCCCGTCTGTCTCAGCTCACCTTTTCCACTTCCCTGCTGATGGCACTACATCCAACCAGGGATCATTATAGTGCTCACTGCCTCCGTTCCCCAGACTGCTGACGTAGCTTTAACAATTTCTGAGAGAAGTGAAGAGTACCAGACGTCAGTATTGATGATACAACCGGGCGATATATCAATATGGTGTCACAGGGCTGGGCGTTACTGACAAAATCACATATCGCAATATTCTTGACTGAATACCTCTATCGATAATGTGACAGTATTTTGGGGATGACTGTGCTTTCCCAAGATAAGAAGAAATGATTGAGAAACGATCGTTAGTAATGATGAGATGGCCCAGCAGGTAGAGGCATTCATTTTCATTTCTTTCGGCGAAAACCTTCTAATAGGTTCAGATCATTACTAATGACAGTTTCTCAATATTATCTTGTATGTAAATATGTTTGTTGGACTGATTGAATTTTTCATGTCTAAAAACCTTGAACAAAACATTCACCGATTTAAAAAAAAAAAAATCTGTAAATGACTAACATTGTGTTTTTATACCTCAGTCCCTAACTGCTCTCAATTGTCTCAAGAATGGAGGGAGTGGTCTAATCTCATTAATATTCATGAGCTGACCTTAGAGTGACAAGTACAAGCAGAGATTGGCTGTAGGGTGGGCGGGGTTTCATATTTTGATGATTTGATCTCATTGTCTGTATGTAAATCAGCGTGTCTGTTGGCAGGTATTGGGGGAAAAACCAGCTGAGAGTAGCTGAACGGGGGGCGCTCTGTTAACATAATAGACCAATGGAATTCTACCTTTTTAATACTTGTGCTTTATCAATAGAAAGGGACAGTACAAAAATTCATGTTGATAAAGTAATAAACTATGTTAACTAGAAGAGTGCTGTCAGTAGAGACCCCCGCCAGGCGTATCGCCCCTTCTCTGGTGCTCGGACCGTTGTGGTGTAACCCCGTCTTTATTTTCCATACTATAATGAAGCTGGGGTAAACCATCTACGCTCGCGCATGCGTTTCAGATCTACAGCTGACTCAGATCGGGCAGCGACATGAATGTAAACCACTTCCTGTTTTGACTGCAACCTAGAGGAAGTTGCTCCTGTATAACTTAAGCATTTTTTGGATCATCAAAATTCTTTTAATAACCGTTAATTAT
Source organism: Lampris incognitus (assembly GCF_029633865.1). NCBI lineage: Eukaryota > Metazoa > Chordata > Actinopteri > Lampriformes > Lampridae > Lampris > Lampris incognitus. Next base: position 4,970,104 of record NC_079219.1, on the reverse strand, counting down.
GTTGCTGCCCGATCTGAGTTAACCGTAGATGTGAGTCGCGCTTGCGCGTGGTTGACTCAGATCGGGCAGCGACAGAGAGCAGCGTTGGTCGAGCGAGCTAGAGAGTGAATGAGTTGAAGTGAAGGAAGTGAAGTGAATGAATGTTATTCATTACTGGAGAAGATTTGTTCCGAGTATCCGCTGGGAAAGAGTTTGGACCTTGTCTTCAAGTTGCTTGATCACAAACAAAACCCGAGATGTCTGTTTCAAAGTTCTCCATCGGTGCTATCCAGCAAAACATTTGCAAAAAATGACATTGACGTCAACTGCCCTTTCTGTGGTCTTGTCAGTGAAACGACCATACACTTGTTTGGAGACTGACTTTTTGGAAAGATTCAGCTCAATGTATTCGTTGTAATATTTCTGTCCAATTTTCATTACTCTACAAGGACGTGCTGTTTGGTCTCTATGATGTATATGCGATTCAGAACAAAAACAATATTATTTTATAAATCTTGTCATTGTTTTAGCAAAATTTTACATTCACAAAAGTTAATTTTCTAACAGAAAACCTTTATTCAAAATGGTTTTTTTTAATATAAATGAAGTGCAAGAATACATACAAGCTATTCTGCACTCTGCAAACCCCAAAGCCTTAACAACTCTTGACGTGTGTAAACTATATAATTGTCTGAACTGCTGAAGCTCTCAATTTTATTTGTGTTTTGTTCTTTTTTAATTTCTTTTTCTTTCATTTTATATTTTATTTACCTCATAACCCCCTGGCATATATGTTTAAATTTGTGTTCATTGATTGATGTTGTTTATTCTTGCGATTTATTGATAAAATTTGTCAAAGAAAAATAGAGAGTGAGTGAAGAGAGGGAGCACCGGTAGCGAGAACAAACGTTTTTCGAAGGTTTTTAATCACCACAGCCGTACGAGGCTCTTCATCGTACACTCATAACTGTGCAAAAGTATATTTTTAGGCTGATAGGTCCAGCAGTTGGCGAGATTAGCTGTGGGGGAAACACACACACACACACACACACACACACACACACACACACACACACACACACACACACACACACACACACACACACACACACACACACACACGACCAAACGCATAAATATTAGTGTTGCAGTTGTGGTCACACTTAAAGAAAGGACTGATCTCCAAAATAGCGTCACATATCAAGGTATTCAGTCAAAGATATGGTGATATCTTTAATTTTGTCAGCATTTCCCAGCTTTTATTAAAATAGTTGGAAATTGGTTCGGCTGAACTTTATCAGGCTGTTGCTGCTCGAGCAGATCTTTGTGTATTTGCGCAAGTGTATTTGTGGCCAAAAGGTGAAGCCAACCTGTTTCGGGCTTAGCAGATATGTGAGTGAGCCACGTGAGGGCAGTTACTCTGTCAATCAATTAATCAATTCAGTTTTATTGAACATCCATCCATCCAACCATCCATCCATCCATCCGTCCATCCATCCATCCATCTCTCCATCCAACCATCCATCCGTCCATCCATCCATCCATCCATTATCCGAACTGCTTATCCTGCTCAGGGTCGCGGGGATGCTGGAAACCATCCCGGCAGTCGTTGGGCGGCAGGCGGGGAGACACCCTGGACATGCTAAAGAAAACATATAAGCAATAAAAACAAATCAATAAATGGACAAAATCATCGGCAACATATCAGCGACAAATAAACAACTCAAATAGTACATGTTCAAACTGTTATGGGCAAGTTTTGTAATTTAGGGGTGCAACGATTAATCGACGTAGTCGACAAAAGTCGATGACAAAATTAGTGGCCAGTGAATTTAATTGTGGTTACGTCATCGCGCATGTATGAACTAAACAGTAGCGTGGCGGTCTATTCCGTTGCCTAGCAACACAGGAATCACCGGATCGAATCCCCGTGTTACCTCCGGCTTGGTCGGGCATCCCTACAGACACAATTGGCCGTGCCTGCGGGTGGGAAGCCGAATATGGGAATGTGTCCTGTTGGCTGCCCTGGCGCCTCCTCTGGTCGGTCAGGGCGCCTGTTCAGGCAGGAGGGGGAACTGGGGGGGCATAGCGTGATCCTCCCACGTGCTACGCCCCGCTGGTGAAACTCCTCACTGTCAGGTGAAAAAGAAGCGGCTGGCGACTCCCCATGTATCGGAGGAGACGTGGTTGTCTGCAGCCCTCCCCGGATCAGAAGAGGGGGTGGAGCAGCAACCGTTGCGGCCCAGAGAGCAGGGCGATTGGCCAGGTACAATTGGGGAGAAAGGGGGGGGGGTCCAAAAAAAAAGATGATGCGGACGATCCTCTGTAAGGTAGTTAGCTTGTTAGCTAGCTAGCCAGCTATGTATAGACGGAGTTGTCTTGGCTTTTGATATTAACATAAAGCCAATACAACTCCGTCTATACCCGCGTGCAGGATTCTAAGAGTTTAAAAGAGTAATGTTACCCTTTTGCCTGACAAAAAGTCTTTTTTAATTAAATTTGTGCAGTCCGACTCCGCAGAAGAGTGAAGGTACCATGGATGGCCTTATGCAGAAGAAGCAGACGTGAGCACCGCAGCATGCGACTGCCCTCACCGAGTCAATGCTACACATGGTGGTCAATGACATGGGCTTTTTGTTCTGTGATTCATTATGACTAGTCGGTTAGTCGTTTCAATAATTGATGACTTGTCAACTATCACTATGACTAGTCGTTAGTCATAGTGCTATTTGGTATAAAGAATCGTTAAGTGGTCTTCACTGCATTGTGCCTTGACAAATTCTTGACCTGTAAAAGAAGCACAGCACCAATTTCTTTCTCCACCGATGCTCCACCCCACAATCTGACTAAGACTGTTAAATGGCACCGCCCTCGTGTAGAAAATCCCCCCATCCACACACTGAGACAACTCCCTGCTGCCTGTGTGGTTTTGTACCAGGTCTGAATAATTTAAAGTGCGTTGCCCCAGTGTTTACGCTGGGGGGCGGGGGGGAAAAGACTTTGCCCTAACACGTTTGCACAGGGAATGCGGGGGGGGGCTGGGGGTTATGTGTGTGCACCGCTCCCTCCACCGACCCCTCACCCTCCTGATGGTCTTTGTTGGGCCGCCAAATCTCGAGCAAAGTTATGTTTGAGCTGAAGGTTCAAGTTCAGCAGCCTGCCAAATGTGAGTCATTGAGTGAATCGGCTGTCCTGACAGCCCGTCCTAACTCTCCTTTTATCAAGTGTCTTTGAACTTTTCCGGGGGGTCCAAATGACCCCCAAAGTGGACTTTTTAATAGGAATTTACTAAATACACTCATCGTTTTCATCAATGTGAGGTTTAAATATTACTGGAGAGATGATCTTTAGGACAGTAGGCTTTCTTTTTCTCCCTTGTTCTTGCTGAATCAATTCGTTCCTCCTTGGATGAATCATCAAGATGCCGAGAAGCAATTATGGTGTTTTGTTCTGCCAGGGAGTCCAGCTATTCTCTCTGGCCTGCCTGTCAATAAATCAGCCACCGCTGTGTAGAAGTGGTTTTAGGGTTTGATTCGGAGGAGAGGACTTCAGATCCATTATCTAGTGCCACAAAACAAAGTGTGTAATCTCATTTAATCCAGTGGATAACATGGTTGATGAGTGGAAGAGAAATGTACAGGGAACAAAAACTTAGATTAATAGTCAAAGCACCCCATGAGCCTGACATTTAGTCTCATGTTTACTGTGTGAATGGGGGGGGGGTGTTGAGACCCCTCTACAAATGTTAGTGACAGTATTGTAAGTTGTCACAAGGTTTGTGGGGTTTTTTTTTGTTTTGGTGATTAGCATTATAATTCTCATCGATAAGAATGATGGCAAATTGTTTCTGCACCCCCACCACTATTCTCTCTCAGCCTCTCCCTCATATTCTGTCACTTGGTATTGCCCATTCAGTTTCATTTGAGGTAGGAGTTCACAGAAACTCCATCGTCACAGATGCAAGTAAGACATGCTTGATCATATGCTCAAACAATTGGGCATCCGGGTAGCATGGCGGTCTTTTCCGTTGCCTACCAGCACGGGGATCGCCAGTTCGAATCCCCATGTTACCTCCAGCTTGGTCGGGCGTCCCTACAGACACAATTGGCCGTGTCTGCAGGTGGGGAGCCAGATGTCGGTATGTGTCCTGGTCGCTGCACTAGCGCCTCCTCTAGTCGGTTGGGGTGTCTGTTCAGCAGGAAGGGGGAACTGGGGGGAATAGCGTGATCCTCTCCGCGCTACGTCTCCCTGGTGAAACTCCTCACTGTCAGGTGATAAGAAGCAGCTGGTGACTCCACATGTATGGGAGGAGGCATGTGGTAGTCTGCAGCCCTCCCTGGATCAGCAGAGAGGGTGCAGCAGAGACCAGGATGGCTCAGAAGAGTGGTGTAATTGGCCAAGTACAATTGGGGAGAAAAAAGGGGGGGGGCTCCCCCCCAAAAAAAATCAGAATCATGTTTATTGGCTATGTAGGTTTGCACATACATGGAATTTGACTCCGGTTTTGTGGCTCTCTCAGTGTACTTAACAGAATAACAACACTACAACACAACGATCTTCAGATATGTACACAAGGATTGACTTATACAGCTGATATAAGAGGCGATACGTTGCAATGGTGTAGAGAATATATCAGAGATGCTGAAATAGATGTTAGCAGGTTACTTACATACCTGCCTGAGGTAGATGGACATGACGGAGTGTACCAATATAGAGGGTGTGCAGGTGATGGCACAGATGGGGAACTCACAGCGGTAACACGGCACTGAGTGGCAAAAAGACTGAGTGGCAGCGTTAACGTCCAGCTTGAATACAGCGAAAACACATCTAAAATGGGAAAGAGCTGTTGTGCGATAGACTGCACTAATAGATGTCACAAGAAATCGGAGTTATCTTTTTACAGACTACCGGAAGATAGGGTAAAGACAAACAAATGGATCGCCACAATTCGCAGAAACAACTGGAATCCAGGCACCGAATTGTGGCTTTGCGGTTCCCATTTTGTGTCAGATAGGCTAACGTTAGGCTGTGTTGGATTTCTGGGTAACGTTAAAAGGTAAAATCACAGAGTCATATACTGTATTGACCACTCATCAATTAAATATTAAGCATCCTTCATAAGTTTTTGTTAGCATATTTTTTTTTTTTACCAAAAACGTCCTTGTGTTGTGTTCTAGAAACAAAGGGGAGAATGGTTGGCTTAACGTTACAGCTTTCACAGGTGTAACTTCATAAAATAAAATAAATATCTGTACAAACCTGTCCACATACAACCAGAATGTCCATCGGTGTCCTTGTCACTTTAATTTTGTCAACAAATCCCGCCTTGAAGTACGACCGAGCGTTTTGTATATCTCCAGGCTTTGCTTTGTGTATTTCCCTGGCGTAGAAATCAGGTACATATTAATATCAGGAAACTGGATTTGTGGCCAAATGTTAATGTCCATGGACCACTGGTTATTTGGTAAGCTGTACGGCAGTGGTTCTCAACCTTTTTGGGGTCCTGGACCCCCTGCGTATTTTTGATCTACCCTGAGGACCCCTCCACCTGATCTTGGGGGAGGGGAGTTGCAATTTGATAGAAACAGTAGAAACTGCATTTTAAATTGCATTATAGCATTTATTCACTCTTTGGGGCAAAAATAAGAGCTTTCAGTTGTAACTTAGATATAGTTAACAAAACAGAATATGTATTCAGTAACTTTCAGATATATGTAACAAAACAGAATATGTATTCAGTAACTTTCAGATATATGTAACAAAACAGAATATGTATTCAGTAACTTTCAGATATATGTAACAAAACAGAATATGTATTCAGTAACTTTTAACAATGCAAACGGGAGCGAGATCTCTTATTAATATACAATAAATTACACTTGTGAAACAGATGTAATTAGAGAAAAAAGTCCTGTTACCCTTTATAGTTTAGGTGGATAAAGGTCTCAGTCACATTTGAGTAAAATAATCCTATTTCTATAAATGTCATAGGATCTTTTTTTTAAAGATAGTTTATTTTCACGGACCCCTTGCAATTACACCACGGACCCCCGGTTGAGAAACACTGCTGTACGGGGTCAATGTCAAGTCCAACTTCCTTTAATTTAAGCAGATGATCTTGCATTATAATCCCGGTTTCACTGTTTCCCCTACTAGAAGCAGCCATGGTGCGAGATGTTTTGCCACTCACTGCGACGGGGGGGGGGGGGGGGGGGCGTGTTCCAGTGGGAAAGTGATGTCAATGCATACCCTCTATACGTACAATGTACAGTACAGTATATACAAAATTTTTGGATTTATTGACAGTGTTAAGCTGAATGACAGCCAGTGAAAAGAAACTTTATATCTGGTTATATGACATTATATAAATGGTGCAAACTGTCACATTCCCCGTGGAGAAGATAGAGTTGCTTTGATGGTCGCGGACTCCACCCTTCCCTTCTGACACATGAAACTGTGAAGTATGTGTCACCCAGGCTTAATCGCATCAGACAAACAGCCAAAGGAATGAAGACAAACTGGTTGAGTTCCATTTGTGTCTAAAACTACCTCTTACCTCATCATTTTCTCACTTGTTTTCTTTCTCTCTCTCTCTCTTATCTCTCTCTCTGAAAAGCTCCCCATCCAGCGCTGAACACGACCCCTGCACGGCCCGACCCGGAGGGGGAGAGCAGTCCCCTAAAAACTGAAACAATGGAGAGAATGGAGTCTCCCACGAGGAAGAACGCCGACCGGAAAGTGGCTACTCCCACCAAACCTGACTACATCGCCCAATCGCCCGCTTCACCAGTGTCGCCTCTGGCTCGATCAAAAAGAGGTAAAAGCTTAATTAGTTCCTGTACCACTTTACAATCAGGCATTCCTTATAAAGTATTTAGTAGTCAATGTTAATAATTAATTTACCAATGTGTTATAAATTAGTAATGAGATTTTGTAACACATTAACAGGAAGACTTTTTGGGTTGCCAGTTGGGAGCCCGTCTTTTAACGATGCTAGAGTCTCCATAGTTAGTGTCTCAAAACCCATGTGACTGGTGAGGACTGGCGAGTCACGCTCTCAGTGAACGGCATACAGATAACTTGAAAATGTTGTGCGGGGCCTACACAAAAATCCATTTTCTCCCAGTAGCGACAGTAACTGCTGTTACGGTGGTTAAGTTCAGGGTTAAGGTTAGGTAGGGGTTAGTGGTTCGGCTTGTTTTGGTCTAATCACGTGGTTTCTGAGAGGATATCTATTGAGAAACTCTCTGTGTCAGCTCCCAACCTGACAGCCCAGAGTCTTTCAGTCTTTTTATTAATCCATTATATCATCTGAGATATAACTCAGTAATACATTATTCCTATTAATACAGTAATTAGTAACAATTTATAAATCCTTTATAAATTATAAGTTACTGTCAGGTCAAGTCTGCTTTATTTGTACAGTCCATTATCACCAATTACAAATTTGCCTCAGGGGGCTTTACAACAACACAAAATCCTGTCTTTAGGGGGCATCCGGGTAGCATAGCGGTCTATTCTGTTGCATACCAACACGAAGATCACTGGTTCAGATCCCTGTGTTACCTCCGGCTTGGTTGGGCGTCCCTACAGACACAATTGGCCGTGTCTGCGGGTGGGAAACCAGATGTGGGTATGTGTCCTGGTCGCTGCACTAGCGCCTCCTCTGGTCAGTCAGGCTCCTGTTCGGGGGGAAGGGGAACTGGGGGGACTGGTGTGATCCCCCCATGCGCTACGTCCCCCTGGTGAAACTCCTCACTGTCAGGTGAAAAGAAGCGGCTGACGACTCCACATGTATCGGAGGAGGCATGTGGTAGTCGACAGCCCTCCCCGGATCGGCAGAGGGGGTGGAGCAGTGACCAGGACAGCTCGGAAGAGTGGGGTAATTGACCGGGTACAATTGGGGAGAAAAAGGGGGGGAAATCCCCCCCCCCCCAAAAAAAAAAGAGAGAGAGAGAAGACATGTGAGAGAAAAGAACAGTTTGCAGTAGTCAGTCTTGCCGGCAGAACAGTAAATTCATTTATAAATTCATTGAGACAGAAACCGACCCGCTGTGCAGCACAGTATTGTAAAGTGCGACCTTACTTCCTGTTGATAATAGTTGTTGATGCTCTGCTGTAATGGATTAATCTTATTTGTATAGATTTTTGCAGCTTCGAGGCTAAACACATAATGGACCTAACTAGAGGATGTTAGTCGAGGCTTCCTATAACGGGACCATTAGGTCTACACTCGAGTGGACTTGGGTCAGGTCTGTACAGAGGAAGGAGAAGGCATCAGTGCCAGAGTAATAGTGACCACATGCTTTTAGTAAAGAGGCTGAATCTAATAGTCACTGGAGTTAATCTCTTTTCGCATGCATTTGGCCTGGAATACAATCTGCCGAGTGAGAACGGGGGTTTCAAAGGTCTCGGAAACAATTGTTCATGTGGAAATAATAAAACTTGCCGGTGAAATGGGAACAGATGATCTCTCTTAGCGAGTGGGTACCTAACGCTATTAACTACCTGGCTCTTGCAGGAAAGTTTGCTAATCGCCTTCGGTCTCCACTGAAAAAGGAAGGCAAAAGGGAAGTGAATGGGCACATGGCACCCTGTTTCAGGGAGTAATGCCAAGAGGGTATTTAGCATGACCTTGCATGGCTGCTCCTACAATGCCTCCTTTTGTCATGTCCACAGTCACTGGGTAATGGCAAATACTGAGGAACGTGTTTGGATTTTTTTTTTGTGTGTGTTATGCAGACCCACACACCCTTTACTCTTCATCCATTAATCCACTTCACCATAGTGATGAGGATAAATTCAAACTACCTCTAAAATCACAGGGAATATTGGTATTGTACACATTTGGCCATGACTGTGACCAATCCACGTCAAACATTGTGGGCGAATTCTGATCTATTTTTTGGGACCCCCCCCCCCTTTCTCCCCAATTGTATCTGGCCCATTGCCCCACTCTTCCGAGCTGTCCTGGTCGCCGCTCCACCCCCTCTGCCGAGCCGGGAATGGCTGCAGACTACCACATGCCTCCTCCCATACATGTGGATTCGCCAGCTACTTCTTTTCACCTGACATTGAGGAGTTTCACCAGGGGGACGTAGTGCGTGGGAGGATCATGCTATCCCCCCCCAGCCCCGAACAGGTGCCCTGACCGACCGACCAGAGGAGGCGCTAGTGCAGCAACCAGGACACATACCCACATCTGGCTTCCCACCCGCAGACACGGCCAGTTGTGTCTGTAGGAACGCCCGACCAAGCCGGGGATTCGAACTGGCGATGCCCGTGTTTTTAGGCAACGGAATAGACCGCCACGCCACCCGGACACCCCCTAATTCTGGTCTAATTTTACAATGAAGTTTATTCCTGACTGTACTTGTTGTAAAAATGGCCGTCACTTCCATTTTGTGCTCCCGTTTTGTGTTTCTCCAAGCTCATCTCGAGTGAGTGAGTACTTGCACAAGTCGGGGGAGGGTGGGGTAGTAATGAAGAGGATGGGCAATACTCCGCAGCTCTTAATTAGCAAAATGAAAGCGTTTGGCTTGTAGCTCAGCTTGAAAAGCGCTGCTTCCAGTGGTTGTCCGCTCTGGTAGGCTTCGGCACGTCTCAACTCGTCCTGTATGACAGCGTAGATGGCGCTTAGCCACTGTTCCTTCACCCCCTACCCTGAGAGATGTCCGTAAGAGTTGTTCTGTGCTGTCACCATCAACGGGTAGGGGGTCCCATCGCTCCACTTCACCTTTGTTTGGACATAATCTGTTGTTACAGATTGTCTGTCGAAGACGCAGGATGCCCCATCAGATTTTGCACGAAACAAAAGGGAAGAGACGGAGGAGAAGGAAAACGCATTTGCATCCACATGGGGATTCTTTCTACTCATTGTGTGTCTATAGGATTTGCCCAGTGGGGCTTGTTTTGGCCAGTGCCTCACCCTATACATCCAATAGTGCTCCTTTCTGGCCCATTTGGGGGCGTAGATAATCAGATGACAAGTTTGGGAAGGCACCAGATTGTGTGCTCCTGCTTCTGGAGGCCCAGATGCCTGGACCCAGAAGCCTTGTCTCCCTCCGTCAGTCTTTTCTCTTTCCTCGACGCTTGTTCGAGCGACTCGGCGATCGATGTGGTGGGGAAACGCTCACAGCAGCGTGTCAGACCTGACGGCGCTGCACGTTGAAGCTTTCCGCGGACCTATAAATATCAAAGTGGGTCACGTTTGGTGCGTGGCAGATTGTGTTATGATTAACGCCTCAGCCCATTACACTCAGCTGAAGGACGGTTCCCTCGCTCTCTGATGTTAAACATATGGTGTGTGTGGATGGAGGGGAATGATGCTGCAAGAAGGCGAGATGCTTGAGATCGAGATCCAAAATCGCGGCAGCGGTTGTTGAGACACAAACTGAGCATCCGACGACATGTTTTATCATCGTCCAGTGTTGAGAGTTATGTTGGAGTTTTTCTGTTTATTGTATGTATTATTACACTATTACACTACTACACTGGCCAGTTACCCCACTCTTCCGAGCCGTCCCGGTCGCTGCTCCACCCCTCTGCCGATCCGGGAGGGCTGCAGACTACCACATGTCTCCTCCCATACATGTGGAGTCACCAGCCGCTTCTTTTCACCTGACAGTGAGGAGTTTCACCAGGGGGACGTAGCACATGGGAGGATCACGCTCTTCCCCCCAGTTCCCCCTCCCCCCTAAACAGGCGCCCCGACTGGCCAGAGGAGGCGCTAGTGCAGCGACCAGGACACTTACCCACATCCAGCTCCCCACCCACAGACACGGTCAATTGTGTCTGTGGGGACGCCCGACCAAGCAAGAGGTAACACGGGGATTCAAACCGGCGATCCCCGTGTTGGTGTGGTCATTTTTTCAAAGGAAGAGTTAGTTGAAAATTCTGTCTTTTTTTTACAACCTGGAACTACTACTACTACTACTTTTGGCTGCTCCCATTAGGGGGCGCCACAGCGGATCATCTGTTTCCATCTCTTCCTGTCTTCTGCATCTTCCTCTGTCACACCAGCCACCTGCCTGTCTTCCCTCACCACATCCATAAACCTCCTCTTTGGACTTCCTCTTCTCCTCTTCCCTGGCAGCTCCATATTCAGCATCCTTCTCCCAGTATACCCAGCATCTCTCCTCCACACATGTCCAAACCATCTCCATCTTGTCTCTCTTGCTTTGTCCCCAAACCGTCCAACCTGAGCTGTCCCTCTAATATACTCGTTCCTAATCCTGTCCTTCTTCGTCACTCCCAATGAAAATCTTAGCGTCTTTTTTAGAAATTGGTTTGTTGTTTTTACAACCTGGGACTAATTTTCGAAATGTGTGCGATTGCGCATATTGGTTGTAATATCGTTTAACTCACAGGCTTCATGGTAGAAGTTTTGGAAATTGGACCATCTTCACACACAGCTTTACAGCGGTGTTTGTGGAGCAACTGAAATTGAGCCTTAAACCTTTCCTTTCAAAATACAAATAGAAATAACCAGTGCCTCCGAGCACATGATTTCCCGTTGTCTACGACTTCTCAGTTGTACCGGCTGGATAGTTTGTCGATGGGTACTACCTAATGTAAGTACAGGCTGGTCATTCCTGCAAGTAGTAGCTCAGTAATGTGATAATATTGGACATTTTGGTTAATTAATTTTAGCTTGCACTCTCCTTTTCAATTCTGAATATATGATTTAGATAATTAAGTTAATTTGGACTCGGTGAAACATGTCTGACCCTCATGTTCAGGTACCCCATAAGATGCCGTTGTAAATCTCCACGATGAAGCCGGTGAGTGAAAATTATATAACCAATATCCACACAGGCAGAAACCTCAAAAATAAGACCCAGGTTGTAAAAAAACAAACAAACCCGGAATCGTCCTTTAATGTGTCTATCACAAACTGAATATAGGCCCTGGATGATTCATCAGAGGTGATGTACAGGCCATCTGTGCTTGACTCACGAGTCAGTGTGGTTCAAGGGCAATGTTTTTCTCAGGAAGTCGCACCAGTGATCACAGAAAGGATGTAGCTGGGATTCCTGAGAGGGTTGGTGTGTGTTTGCACGGGCCACTCTCTCCGTAGGGCTGCATTTAACGGAGTTGGAAGGACTGGAATGTGTGACCAGACACCAGGGATGTCACACATATGTAAACACTTCCCTCTAGTAAATAACACATACACACAACACATGCATGCACACACACGAGTGTGTATATATATATATGAAAATTTGTTAAAAGAAACAATGATAGGAAAAGTGCTCAACAAACATATATATATATATATATATATATGTGTGTGTGTGTGTGTGTGCGTGCGTGCGTGCGTGTGTGTATGTATATACATGTGTGTATGTACGTATATATAGTATATATATATGTATGTATGTGTGTGTATATATATATGTGTGTGTGTGTGTATGGGTGTATGTATATATAGTATGTATATATATATGTGTGTGTGTGTATAGTATATATATATATATATGTGTGTGTGTGTGTGTGTATAGTATGTATATATATATATATGTGTGTGTGTGTATATACACTACCGTTCAAAAGTTTGGGATCACCCAAACAATTTTGTGTTTTCCATGAAAAGTCACACTTATTCACCACCATATGTTGTGAAATGAATAGAAAATAGAGTCAAGACATTGACAAGGTTAGAAATAATGATTTGTATTGAAATAAGATTTTTTTTATATCAAACTTTGCTTTCGTCAAAGAATCCTCCATTTGCAGCAATTACAGCATTGCAGACCTTTGGCATTCTAGCTGTTAATTTGTTGAGGTAATCTGGAGAAATTGCACCCCACGCTTCCAGAAGCAGCTCCCACAAGTTGGATTGGTTGGATGGGCACTTCTTTGAGCAGATTGAGTTTCTGGAGCATCACATTTGTGGGGTCAATTAAACGCTCAAAATGGCCAGAAAAAGAGAACTTTCATCTGAAACTCGACAATCTATTCTTGTTCTTAGAAATGAAGGCTATTCCATGCGAGAAATTGCTAAGAAATTGAAGATTTCCTACACCGGTGTGTACTACTCCCTTCAGAGGACAGCACAAACAGGCTCTAACCAGAGTAGAAAAAGAAGTGGGAGGCCGCGTTGCACAACTGAGCAAGAAGATAAGTACATTAGAGTCTCTAGTTTGAGAAACAGACGCCTCACAGGTCCCCAACTGGCATCTTCATTAAATAGTACCTGTTAGAGCCTGTTTGTGCTGTCCTCTGAAGGGAGTAGTACACACCGGTGTAGGAAATCTTCAATTTCTTAGCAATTTCTCGCATGGAATAGCCTTCATTTCTAAGAACAAGAATAGATTGTCGAGTTTCAGATGAAAGTTCTCTTTTTCTGGCCATTTTGAGCGTTTAATTGACCCCACAAATGTGATGCTCCAGAAACTCAATCTGCTCAAAGAAGTGCCCATCCAACCAATCCAACTTGTGGGAGCTGCTTCTGGAAGCGTGGGGTGCAATTTCTCCAGATTACCTCAACAAATTAACAGCTAGAATGCCAAAGGTCTGCAATGCTGTAATTGCTGCAAATGGAGGATTCTTTGACGAAAGCAAAGTTTGATGTAAAAAAAATCTTATTTCAAATACAAATCATTATTTCTAACCTTGTCAATGTCTTGACTCTATTTTCTATTCATTTCACAACATATGGTGGTGAATAAGTGTGACTTTTCATGGAAAACACAAAATTGTTTGGGTGATCCCAAACTTTTGAACGGTAGTGTATATATATGTATGTATGTATATATCAATATTGATATTCCACTCCTCATTTGTTGAGCACTTTTGTCAACACCATTGACGGTTTGCGGAAGAAGAAAAAAACGCTACATAGATAGATGTAGGGAAAAAAAATAAGCCCTGTGTGATGGCCTGGTGGCCTGTCCAATAGGGCTGTCAATCTTCCTATATAATCATATTTGAATTTAAAACACAAAGGAACAACTTTGTCATCTTTTAAAACACAAAGGAAAAACTTTGTCATCTTTTAAAACACAAAGGAAAAACTTCGTCATCCCGGGTCGTCCTCTGTGTGGAGTTTGCATGTCCTCCCCGTGTCTGTGTGGGTTTCCTCTGGGGGCTCCGGTTTCCTCCCACAGTCCAAAGACATGTAGGTCAGGTGAATCAGCCATACTAAATTGTCCCTAGGTGTGAATGTGTGTGTGTGTGTGTGTTTGTATATTTATATATATATATATATATATATATATATATATATATACACTATCTGGCCACTTTATTAGGTACACCTTGCTAGCACCGGGTTGGACCCCCTTTTGCCTTCAGAACTGCCTTAATCCGTCGTGGCATTGATTCAACAAGGTACTGGAAACATTCCTCAGAGAGTTTGGTCCATATTGACATGATAGCATCACGCAGTTGCTGCAGATTTGTCGGCTGCACATCCATGATGCAAATCTCCCGGTCCACCACATCCCAAAGGTGCTCTATTGGATTGAGATCTGGTGACTGTGGAGGCCATTTGAGTACAGTGAACTCATTGTCATGTTCAAGAAACCAGTCTGAGATGATTCGAGCTTTATGACATGGCGCGTTATCTTGCTGGAAGTAGCCATCAGAAGACGGGAACACTGTGGTCATAAAGGGATGGACATGGTCAGCAACAATACTCAGGTAGGCTGTGGCGTTGACACGATGCTCAATTGGTACTAAGGGGCCCAAAGTGTGCCAAGAAAATATCCCCCACACCATTACACCACCACCAGAAGCCTGAACCGTTGATACAAGGCAGGATGGATCCATGCTTTCATGTTGTTGATGCCAAATTCTGACCCTACCATCCGAATGTCGCAGCAGAAATCGAGACTCATCACACCAGGCAACGTTTTTCCAATCTTCTATTGTCCAATTTTGGTGAGCCTGTGCGAATTGTAGCCTCAGTTTCCTGTTCTTAGCTGACAGGAGTGGCACCCGGTGTGGTCTTCTGCTGCTGTAGCCCATCTGCCTCAAGGTTCGACGTGTTGTGCGTTCAGAGATGCTCTTCTGCATACCTCGGTTGTAATGAGTGGTTATTTGAGTTACTGTTGCCTTTCTATCAGCTCGAACCAGTCTGGCCATTCTCCTCTGACCTCTGGCATCAACAAGGCATTTTTGCCCACAGAACTGCCGCTCACTGGATATTTTCTCTTTTTTGGACCATTCTCTGTAAACCCTAGAGATGGTTGTGCGTGAAAATCCCACTAGATCAGCAGTTTCTGAAATACTCAGACCAGCCCGTCTGGCACCAACAACCATGCCACGTTCAAAGTCACTTAAATCACCTTTCTTCCCCATTCTGATGCTCGGTTTGAACTGCAGCAGGTCGTCTTGACCATGTCTACATGCCTAAATGCATTGAGTTGCTGCCATGTGATTGGCTGATTAGAAATTTGCGTTAACGAGCAGTTGGACAGGTGTGCCTAATAAAGTGGCCGGTGAGTGTATATATATATACATACACACACACACACATATATGTATATATATATGTGTGTGTGTGTGTGTGTATATATATATATATTTGTATATATATATGTGTGTATATATATGTGTGTATATATATATATATGTGTGTGTGTATATATATTTGTATATATATGTATATATATATATATATATATATTTATGTGTGTGTATATATATATATTTATGTATATATATATATATACATATACATACATACACACACATATATATATATATGTATGTATGTGTGTGTGTATATATATACGCACACACATAGACACACATCTCAAGATTTTAGTAGGCCGACATACTGTAGCTGGGCCAGTCTTCTTCAGATAAGAACTTTCTAAGGATTTCTGTTGAGAAGGTTTGATCTTCTGTCTCCCTTACAGACAGCCGGAATAAAGAGTACACACACTACACTCAGGCGTCTGCCACTTGTACAGAGTGTGTGTTGACGTGTGCAGCTTCCCTTCATTGTTTGCTGGCGTGTATTTCCTCAGGGTGTTTCGGTAGGTAAAAGCCGTGGCCACGTTGACTCTGGCGAGGCTGAAGCAAGTCTTCGCCCAAACAAGATATTCTATAGAGAAAGAAAGTGCAAGACTGCTGTCTCCTCAGAAAAACTAAAAGGTTTCTGTCCCCAAAATGAGATTTTTGAAACACCTTTTTTTAAGACTCACTGGAAAAGAAAGGGCAAAAAAAAAGAGATATACTTCATAAATTCATTTTGGTTGAAATATATATAGAGTGAGTGGAACCACGTAGCTCATAGGACTGCATGTTGGCAAAAAATTTGGTGGCGCAATTCATATCATGATACACGATTCAACACACTGTGATATGATATGATATGAAATGATAATACAAACACTTTTCCGTATAAAATCAAACAAGGTCTTACCAGTTTTTGTACGTATATCTTGTGAGTCACCACTGATGGAAAAAGGTACCTGGCATTGGATCCTTTTTTGATAAAACACGTTCTGTAGGGCAGCGCAGCGGTTAGCGCGGTCGCCTCACAGCAAGAAGGTCCTGGGTTCGAGCCCCGGGGTAGTCCAACCTTGGGGGTCGTCCCGGGTCGTCCTCTGTGTGGAGTTTGCGTGTTCTCCCCGTGTCTGCGTGGGTTTCCTCCGGGGGCTCTGGTTTCCTCCCACAGTCCAAAGACATGTAGGTCAGGTGATTTGGCCGTACTAAAACGTCGCTAGGTGTGAATGTGTGTGTGTGTAGTGTATGTGTGTGTGTGTGTGTGTGTGTGTGGGCCCTGTGATGGCCTGGCGGCCTGTCCAGGGTGTCTCCCCGCCTGCCGCCCAATGACTGCCGGGATAGGCTCCAGCATCCCCGCGACCCTGAGAGCAGGATAAGCGGTTGGGATAATGGATGGCTATGTGATACATAGTATTTACATAATATGTAATATTATGTTCCGTATTTACCATGGCAACAGGCATGGGCACAAGTCCATGAATCCTGGGATGGCATCCAGCGCTTGACCTGTTCCCCTGTCCGTAGGGTTAGTGGTTGTGTCAGGAAGGGCATCCGACGTAGAATTTTGCCAAATTATTATATGGATTCCCAAAACCATACCGGATCGGTCAAGGCCCGGGTTAACAGCGACCGCCCTCGGTGCTGTGCCCTCACAGGGTACCGATAGGGGCCATCAATTCCGCTGCGGCGACCCCTGGGAAACAGAATAAGCCGAAAGAAGGTGATGATCCATATTTACCATGATAATTTGAGATATAAGGTCCATGACAGATTGACTGTTTAAATATTTTAACTCAGAATTAGTCGCAGGTTCTGTCCTGACAGGTCCGCTCTTCTTCACCTGGTTTCTGTCTCTGGCTGCAGATGTACCCGAATGGCTCCGACCCAAGTCGTGTGCACAATGACCTCTCATTCACAGTCTCTCTCTCTCTCTCGCTCTGTCTCTCTGACTTTATTCAATTCAATTCAATATGTGCTCTCTCTCTGTCTTTGTCTCTCCCTCTCTCTGTGTTTATCTCTCCCTCTCTGTCTTTATCTCTCTCTCTCTCCCTGTCTTGATCTCTCCCTCTCTCTGTGTTTATCTCAATTCAATTCAATATGTGCTCTCTCTCTGTCTTTGTCTCTCCCTCTCTCTGTGTTTATCTCTCTCTCCCTCTCTGTCTCTCTCTCTGTCTTTATCTCTCCCTCTCTCTGTGTTTATCTCCCTCTCTCTCTCCCTCTCTGTCTTTATCTCTCCCTCTCTCTGTGTTTATCTCTCTCCCTCTCTGTCTCTCTCTCTGTCTTTATCTCTCCCTCTCTCTGTGTTTATCTCCCTCTCTCTCTCCCTCTCTGTCTTTATCTCTCCCTCTCTCTGTGTTTATCTCTCTCTCCCTCTCTCTGTGTTTATCTCTCTCTCCCTCTCTGTCTCTCTCTCTGTCTTTATCTCTCTCTTTCTCTCTCTCTCCCTCTCTGTCTTTATCTCTCCCTCTCTCTGTGTTTATCTCTCTCTCTCCCTCTCTGTCTCTCTCTCTGTCTCTATCTCTCTCTTTCTCTCTCTGTCTTTATCTCTCTCTCTCTGTGTTTATCTCTCTCTTTCTCTTTCTCTGTCTTTATCTCTCCCTCTCTGTCTTTATCTCTCTCTCTCTGTGTTTATCTCTCTTTCTCTTTCTCTGTCTTTATCTCTCCCTCTCTGTGTTTATCTCTCTCTCTCCCTCTCTGTCTCTCTCTCTGTCTTTATCTCTCTCTTTCTCTCTCTGTCTTTATCTCTCTCTCTCTGTGTTTATCTCTCTCTTTCTCTTTCTCTGTCTTTATCTCTCCCTCTCTGTCTTTATCTCTCTCTCTCCCTCTCTGTCTCTCTCTCTGTCTTTATCTCTCTCTTTCTCTCTCTGTGTTTATCTCTCTCTCTCTGTGTTTATCTCTCTCTTTCTCTTTCTCTGTCTTTATCTCTCCCTCTCTGTCTTTATCTCTCTTTCTCTCTCTTTTGACCCTTTGAGAGTATGTGACTTGGACCACTGTTCAAAAAAAAAAAAAAAGACTTTTAGACGGCTTAATGTGAAGGAGTTGCTTGTGTAGATGTTGTGAAATGGATGTGTCTTTGTTGATTTTTTTTGTTTTATGTACAATGAAGAGTTTTTTAAAAATTCTTTCTCTCTCTCTGTCTTTATCTCTCTCTCTCCCCCATCCCAGACCTCGTCAAGTCACAGGAAAGGCAAAGGCTTGCCAAGGAACGGAGGGAGGAGAAGGCCAAATATTTGGGTAAGTGAACATGAGGGGTGGGAGGAGAAGCCGTTTTCATAGGAAGAGAGCTCCCCCTAGTGTTGGGGGTGATAAAAGTCACTGTCTTTTGGGTTGCAGCTTAGTCATCACTGGCTTCGTTCTCAGCCGCAGATGGTGTGCACATTTAACATGGAAACGTTGGAAAAAGATTAGAGAGTGATTCTGGCTCGTGTGCCGTGGTGGCTGAAATTGGGGGAACACAAAGCCAACTTTTTATTCATTTATTCCTTTATATATTTATTTACCCAAGACTTTTATTGGGCTTTCATTTTCTCCTTGCATGTCAGGATATTCTTGCAGTTTCAGAACATTAACTTATTTGCTGTTCGTCTCACGCTCACCTCACCGCAGCGCTAAAACTCACTATAACCCACCTTCAATTGACGTGAATGGATCGATTGATGTGACGTGTCCCGATGTCTCGGCTCGCATTTCCCCTTTGCATCGGCCCCCATGCGACGGCTCCTCGCCGCTCGGGCGTCGGTTTGTGTAACACACGGCTGTCACGCTGGGAGTGCACTGCTTTGCATGATTGACATGTGCCTTTGTCTTTTCTCTCACCCCTCCCTTTGCAGAAGAGCTCAGCCAGTTGCAAGGTAAGCCACTCGCAGAATGTGTCCGTGGTGGTGGTGGTGATGGTGGTGGAGATGATGAAGAGTTTTCAATCACTACGTTTTGTTTCTACGTCGATATTAATATGCTTTCGTACTAATACATTTACTCATGACATCATGTCTGATTTATTAGTTTCATCGTGACCCCCCCCCCAATCATGTTTCCATCTTTCCACGTATTCTAGTGAGTGATTATCAGTTTTTTTGGATGCTCTCTGAATTTCAGCCTTGACGTCTTCTTTGTTTTTTTGTTGTTTTTTTTGGCTTGTTTGTCGTTGTACTCTTCAGTTTTTGTGTCTCAACTTTTAGGGATGCATCGATACCGATACTGGTATCAGAAATCAATACAGACGCATCCGGGTGGCGTGGTGGTCTATTCTGTTGCCTACCAACACGGGGATCGGCAGTTCGAATCCCCGTGTCACCCGGCTTAGTACAGACACAGTTGCGTGATCCTCCCACACGCTACGTCCCCCTGGTGAAACTCCTCTCTGCCAGGTGAAAAGAAGTGGCTGGCGACTCCACATGTATCGGAGGAGGTGTGTAGTAGTCTGCAGCCCTCCCCGGATCAGCAGAAGGGGTGGAGCAGTGACCGGGACAGCTGGGAAGAGTGGGATAATTGGCTGTATTCAATTGGGGAGAAAAAGGGGAGGGGGGGAATCCAGAAAAAGAAATCAATACAGATATTCAGTACAGATTACAATCCAATTGATATCCAATATATCCAGTCTAATGGACAATACCATTTCTGTAATCATGAAAACAAAAAACAGATTCTATTTCAGTCCCCCCCCCCCCTTTTCTTCCCAATTGTACTTGACCAATTACCCCACTCTTCCCAGCTGTCCCGGTCACTGCTCCACCCCTTCTGCTGATCCGGGGAGGGCTGCAGACTACCACATGCCTCCTCCCATACACGTGGTGTCGCCAGCTGCTTCTTTTCACCTGACGGTGAGGAGTTTCACCAGGGGGACGTAGCGCATGGGAGGCTCACGCTATTCCCCCCAGTGTCCCCTTCCCCTGAACAGGCTCCCCAACCGACCAGAGGAGGCGCTAGTGCAGCAATCAGGACACATACCCACATCTGGCTTCCCACCCACAGACACGGCCAATTGAGGCAACATGGGGATTCGAACCGCTGATCCCTGTGTTGTAGGCAACAGGATAGATCGCCATGCCACCTGGACACCCCTGTTTCAGTTATTTCACCTGTTGAACCCAAACTGGTGGTCAAAAGCCGGATTGTTCAGCAGAAATAATGAATTGGTTGGGTGCTCAGTATTGGCTGACACTTAAAGATCCGCTCTTGAAATCGGATCTGGCAGTGAAAAAGTGGTATCGGTGCATCCCCGCCAACTTTCAAATCAAATGCTTGGCATTGACTTTTTATGTTTGGTACTGAAGTTATTTTTATTTGACAAACAAAAAAAAAAATCCCTTACGTTCACATCATATGGACGTCCATATTGTGTGCCCTGAAAGTGAACTTGTCCCATATGCAGAGACCACAGCGTTTTACTGTTCCTCAGTAGATAACATGTTAAACACCCCAAAACCACCCAGATTATAACCTTACCAGAGAAATTAGAGGGTTGCACACACTTGCAGCCACTTTTAGCCAGGCTGTGAGTTACCTCAACAGCTCTGCCTTCTCAAATGAAGCTGTTTTCATTTTGTTTTTGTTTTTTAGCGACAACAGTTTTAAGAAATGCAGAGAGCTGGAGGTTTGCGTTTCTTCTCTCAGAGGTGAAGTGGAGAGAGAGACACACTTTTCTGTGTTTCTGAGCTTCTCTGTGATTTTGGCTGTTTTGTGTATGATATGTCACATTACCGGGCTGGACATTTTTCCAGGACTCGCACAATATAAACACTTATTTCTTCTAAAAACTCGAGCGGTGTCGAAAGAAAAGTCTCTCCAATTTCTCTGGAAATTATTCTTTACTCTGTTGTCGAGCCACAGAAGCCGACTTTTATGAAAATTTAGATTTTGGGTGCAGCGGCGTCGTAGTGGGGGGGGGGGGACCTACAAGGACCCAGAAGGGGGTGGGGGTGGGGGGCTCTCTGGAACTAAACGTTTGTTTTGGTTTGCAAATTTCTATTTCTGTAAATAAATTAAAGTGATTTGTGTGTAAATAGACTGCATTTATGCAGCGCTGTTCTGGTCTACCCGCCACTCAAAGCGCTTTACAATGTGTGTCTCACATCTACACACTGATGGCAGGCCTGCCATCACAAGGTGGCAAGCTGCTCATCAGGAGCAGTTGGGGGTTCAGTGTCTTGCTCAAGGACACTTCGACATGCTCTCTGAAGGAGCCGGGGATTGAACCAGGAACCTTCCGATTCCCGGACGGCCCGCTCTACCTCCTGAGCCCTGCCGCCCCACTGCCCAAGTGTTTCAGTTTCTAACTAGTTAGTGTCATAACTTCAGTTAAAACTGGCTCAATACATCGGTTGAGGAACTTTAGGAAAATAGTGGAGGCTCTCTGAGGCCCCTCCCACCCCTCTCTGAGGCCCCTCCCACCCCTTACAAAAGGTGCAAAATGGTTTAGTCCGCCCCTCGCGAGCATCTCTCAGTGCAGCTCATCTAGTCCTGTCGTGAGTGACTGCTGGTACAAGGTTAAGTCAGGTTAAAATAGATTAATGTGCGGTGATAGTAAATAATATACAGTATGCTGGAACTCAAAGTGATGCGTGAGAGACAAAAGAGGAAAGGGGCCCACAGAGACTGCTGATGTATAGGGCCCAGAGTTCTGTGCTACACCCCTGTTTGGGTGTCACATCATGGCTTCTGTTTCATTGTAGTCCAGTCCAGACTGAACGCTGATGGCTATGCTATACTACTGTACAGGTTAGAGCTGAACAATTATCAAGCCAAAATAATAAAAGCCGAGAATTCGCCTAATGCTGTGGGTCATCCCCTGGACACGTCTACTCTAAAACTACATAAAAATGACTCATATTTTCCCTAATGCCCCTGGTGTCAATGCCCACTGTGAATCCGAAGGCAGTAGGGCAGCATTCATTATATACTATGGATTACACTGACTGGTAGACCAGTGGGGCAGGCCAGATGGTATGGCCCAGTTCTAATTCACTAATTCAAACTGGGATAAGAGATGAGAGTTAAGATCCACCCAAAGCTTGTGTGTACAATCTCATCTTGAAAGAGATCTCTGCTTGTAAGCCTTAGCTTATGACGCATCACTAGTCGCATTACAAGGACCAGTGTAGTAAATAGTGGCAGTAGTGGTGATAGTGGTTGAAGTGTTAGTGATATGTAATGCTGGTAAAATATTCGTAGATTCTGGTGGGTTCAAATCACGCCATCGGATATATGCAATATTCACTTTCCTTTGAGGGAACTGAATCTAGTACGTGGAAGCTCCTCCTTTGTCTAGTCTTGTCTGGATGGGAACAATATAAATACCTTATGTAAATGTATATAAATATAAGTAACTTCGTTAAAAGAAGCACTCAATGGTAGGAAAAGGACTCAACAAATACGGAGCAAAATAATCCACTGATTCAAATAAACTCTTTATGGGACAGTCTTCTGGCATGTTTTAATTGGATGTTTTTCATCAATTCGAGCATACCATCTTCAAAGGGTTTCAATTCGGGGATGGACGGTGGTGATTTGGTAGCTCTGAATCCATAATTCTGTTTGTCAATTGGTTTATCGTCCGGATTTAGAAAGAAGAAAGCTCTCCATCTTAACCGTTCTGATGAACTTCTTGGTTTTTGAAATAAGGAACCTCAGGTGGTGCTGGTATGTTCTTTGTTGAGTAGCCAAAATTTACTCATTCCATGTCGGTAGTTATTTTGCTCCTTATTTGTTGAGCACTTTTCCCACTGTCGAGCATTTCTTTTAATGAAGTTATTTTTGCTCCTCATCTTGTTGAGCACTTTTGAAACCAACATGGAACAAGTAAATTTTGGCAACTCGACAAAGAACATACCAGCACCGACGCAGAGAGGCTACCTGAGGTGCCGTATTTCAAAAACCGAGAAGCACATCAGAGCAGTTAAGATGGAGAGCTTTCTTCTTTCTACATCTAGTCGATAAACCAACTGACAAGCAGAATTATGGATTCGGATCTACCAGATCACCGCCGTCCATCCCCGAATTGAAACCCTCTGAAGATGGTATGCTCAAAATGATTGAAAACATCCAATCACCCAATTTAAACCACCAATTAAAACATTCCAGAAAACTGTCCCATAAAGAATTTATTTGAATCACTGGATTATAAATATAAGTGTGTGTATACGTATATATAAATGTGGCCAGGTGGCTGCAGCACTCTGAATCACTATATAATCACTTTACTATGGTATGATGTTGAGTGTCCGCGCTGAGAACTGTCAAGAGGAGATTTGAGAAACTTACTGAAGCAATAGCGTCTCAAGGAAGCTCGTCATCTCGATCCCTCGAATCCCCGGGATAGAAGCAGGCGTTCGGCTCTACCGTGAAGATGATGACTGCTGGTGAACAATATTCTGAGAATATTGGACGCCGTAAAAACGTTAACGAATAACCTGCAAACTAGCCAGCGATGTCCCAAACAGATGCGTAGCCGGCAGAGTCCACAGCAGATTTCAAATAACTTCTCCTCGTGTGACGTGGTGTGCCACGTCTGGATGACCGTGACTATTGCGTTGCCCCATGCATAATGTCATACTCGGTGTGTGACCCTACAGAGGCTTTTGAGGCTGTGAGGTAGATTAGAAATATAGAGGCGTCCGGGTGGTGTGGCGGTCTATTCCGTTGCCTACCAACACAGGGATCGCTGGTTCGAATCCCCGTGTTACCTCCGGCTTGGTCGGGCGTCCCTACAGACACAATTGGCCGTGTCTGAGGGTGGGAAGCCGGATGTGGGTATGTGTCCTGGTCGCTGCACTAGCGCCTCCTGTGATCGGTCGAGGCGCCTGTTCAGGGGGGAGGAGAAACTGGGGGGAGTAGCGTGATCCTCCCACACGCTACGTCCCCCTGGTGAAACTCCTCACTGTCAGGTGAAAAGAAGCAGCTGGCGACTCCATGTGTATGGGAGGAGGCATGTGGTAGGGGGTGGAGCAGCGACCGGGACGGCTCGGAAGAGTGGGGTAGTTGGCAAGTACAATTAGGAGGGAAAAGGGGGCAAACATTTTAAAAAAAGAAAAGAAATATATAAAATTGCATAATTTCTCATCTAACCAGCCTTCAGTGTTGTGTTTACTGACACGTGCGGCCTGTTCTTCCTCTCCTCCTCTTTAAAGCGCAGCAAATCCCGAGACGGGGTCAAATTGTCACGCGACTCCCACCACCGGCCTCTGTACATCCCTTAAAGCTTTGTGCTTGCCTTGACTTAACGATGAGGCATCTTGCAAATCAAAGCGCCATTATTAAAAGCCGCCTAGCTGAGCGAGGGCTGAGACACAGGGGCGTGTTTCTTTGCTGTGAGGTTCCCCGAGCTTCGCTGTGCCGCCGTATAACTCCTCTTTTTTTGTCTCCCTCGGATAAAAGCTCAGCTGTGCTCCTCACAATAAATCTCAGCGCCATAGCCCCCCCCCCCCAACGCCACCACAGCGTCCGCTCGCCATAATCTGATAGAGGCGAGGAAAACAGCTGGTTTTTTATCGCACTGAGCGTCTTGAGGAGCTAAGCTTCGCTGCCTCACAGAGGATGATTCTTCATGGAGGTTTTTAAAGAAAAATACTGGTTTATGTACACAGGCAGGCAACAGCAGCAGGCTCTGTAATACGTTCCCTGCACCCTCTTTCGCGTGGCGGCGGGGATCAGGGAGATGATTACCATATCAAAGCGAGGGGTTTATTGGAGCCAACGTGAAGGCTTGATGCGATTAAGCCTGCTAAAGTGTCAGTCCTGAAATATCTTCCTTAGCATAATGCGGTATACACTGGAAAAGTCGGGTAATTGAATTTACTTTTGAGGAAATGGGTAAAAGGCAGAACAATTCTTTAAAAAAAAAAAGCATTAGATGTGACAGAAATGTATGAAAACAACCTGACTTTATGAAGAAATTCCCAAGGTTGCACGGTTGCTGAAAGGCCTTTCACCTTTATGGGTTCTACGTGACCCGTCGACGTAGTCAAAAGAACCCTTAATGGAGCCAACAATGCTTAACCACATGTGGCACAAAGATCGAAACAGACCGTGACTTCCTTTCAAAGAACGGCCCGTTAAAGAACGGGGCGTGCGTAGCGCAGTGTTGCCATCCAGAGTTGGTACCCCCCCCCCCCACTCCGTGTCTGACTCTCCTGACCTTTTCTCTGTCCGCAGCCTCCAAAAAGAGCCAGTGGCTGGAGAAGGAGGAGAAGGCCAAGCAGCTGAGGGAGCAGCAGCTGGAGGAGCGCCGCAGGAAGCTGGAGGGGCAGCGGCTCAAAGCGGAGAAACGCCGCGCCGCCCTGGAGGAGAGGCAGAAACAGAAGCTAGCAAAGAACAAGGTATGAAGAGGATTTAGCAACGGTGGTGTAGAGAGGATGCATTTAGTAAAGGATGCTGAAGGGAAACAGTCACTATCCCCCCTCGCCCCCTTTTCTCCCCAGTTTTATCCGGCCAATTACCCCACTCTTCCCGAGCCTTCCCTGTCGCTGCTCCACCCCCTCTGCTGATCCGGGGAGGGCTGCAGACTACCACATGCTTCCTCCAATACATGTGGAGCCACCACCGCTTCTTTTAACCTGACAGTGAGGAGTTTCACCCGGAGGACGTAGCGCGTGGGAGGATCACGCTATTCCCCCCCAGTCCCCCGAACAGGCGCTAGCTAGTGCAGTGACCAGGACACGTATCCACATCCGGCTCCCCACCTGAAGACACGGCCAATTGTGTCTGTAGGGACGCCCAACCAAGCCGGAGGCAACATGGGGATTTGAACCGGGATTCCCGTGTTGGTAGGCAACAGAATAGAACACTACACTACCCGGATGCTCCAGTCAATAGTTTCAACATTGTCTCAGGGTGTCAGGGTAGCGTGGTTGTCTCTGTCTGTGGGAAGCCGGATGTGGGTATGTGTCCCAGTCGCCGAACTGGCGCCTCCTCTGGTTGGTCGGGGCGCCTGTTTGGGGGGGAGGGGGAACTGGGGGGAGTAGCATGATCCTCCCACACGCTATGTCCCCCAGGTAAAACTTCACTGTCAGGGGAAAAGAAGTGGCTGGCGACTCCACATGTATGGGAGGAGGCATGTGGTAGTCTGCAACCCTCCCTGGATCAGCAGAGGGGGTGGAGCAGAGACCGGGACAGCTCGGACGAGTGGAGTAATTGGCCAGATGCAGTTGGTGAGAGAAGGGGGGGGGGGATCCAAAAAAAAAAACATTGTCTCTCTCTCTCTCTCTCTCTCTCTCTCTCTCTCTCTCTCTCTTTCTGTTGTGGGTATTAAATTCCATAATCATCCATAATGCCGAGCAGTCTTCTGTGGGCCTCTGAAAAATTGTGAGAAGTGTCCGCCAGTGACGTCACCGGCAAACAATCGGTGAAATGTGAAAACTACAACCCCTTAATTCCTGGTTTCCCGCTACCTTTGGTGATCTACATTTAGATAGTGCTCTACAGTGTACACGACAGTGACAGCAACGGCGCCGCATACAGCTGCTGTAATGAAGGCCGCAGAAATGCCACCAGATGCCATATAAAGACGGTGATTCACACATTGCTTTCCAATGACGTAGCTGGCAGACACTTAGACACAGTTTCGGCGGCGTTTCGGAGACAGACAGCACACTGCTCAGTATTATTGCTGCTAAAGAGGTGTTATCCCTACAAATAACTTCGTTAAATGAAACACTCAACGGTAGGGGAAGTGCTCAACAAATGAGCAAAATAGTCCAGTGATTCAAGTGAATTTACAAGCCTGTTTCATGCCATAAGCAATCATCAGCTGTCAGCTGATGATTGCTTATGGCATGAAACAGGCTTGTACTGTCCATCAGTGGCGGCTGGTGCTAAAAATCTTTTGGGGGGGGCGCAATTTACCTTGGCGCAGCACACCTGACAGGTGCTTTATGTCCACACAGTCACTGAGTTATTAAGAAGGACAGTGTAGGGGCGTCTGGGTAGTGTAGCGGTCTATTCCATTGCCTACCAACCTGGGGATCGCTGGTTCGAATACCCGTGTTACCTCCGGCCCACAGACACAGTTGGCTGTGTCTGTGGGTGGGAGCTGGGTGTGGGCGTGTGTCCTGGTCACTGAACTAGCGCCTCCTCTGGTCGGTCGGGGCACCGGTTCAGGGGGGGGGGTAGCGTGATCCTCCCACACGCTACATCCCCCTGGCGAAACTCCTCACTGTCAGGTGAAAAGAAGAGGCTGGCGACTCCACATGTATTGGAGGAGGCAAATGGTGGTCTGCAGCCCTCCCGGATTGGCAGAGGGGGTGGAGCAACAACTGGGGCAGCTCGGAAGAGTGGGGTAATTGGCTGGGTACAACTGGGGAGAAAAAGGGGGGGAAGGGCAATGTAGCCTATAGATTTCATCAGGGTTGGTAGACGGTGGATGATTGACGGTCGAGACGAGGCGTGGTGGTGGGTGTGAACATGATTGACAGCCACGAGAGTTGTCTAATCACATCAGATTAAAAGACTTTCAAACAATACCAATTCACTGCCAATAAAAGTGGGAGTGTCTTGGGCACACAGAACTGCACCAAAAATCTGAAGAAACCAATCAGACGGCAGCCTCAGGTCACCTGCTCGCCACAAGTCTGAGGGCTTACATGAGGTATGGTTTGGCCGGCGCCCCTCACCCAGGAAGTATATGTATTCAGACAGAAATCAACCAAACACCATTTGAACCAATATTTAATGCTGCTGACAGACTGAAAACACTTTTATTTCATAATTGTTTGCATTATACAACTAAATTATATTTAACATGTTGAAGTAGATTTTCATCTCTTGATGTTTGAAGGGGACGGCGCCTCAGCGCCCTGTACTGGCCAGCCGCCACTGCTGTCCATTAAAGAATTTACTTGAATGACTGGATTACAAATATATATAGAGCTCATGGGAAAATTGTCATTTTTTCCTCTTAAAGTTCTTTTGATTGGGTTGAATTAAAGCTCTGAAAATCACACTTTCTACTTTACAAGTTCTGTCAAATACTGATTTCTAAATCAGTCCTGGCTTTGCTTGTTGGAGAGAGCATACCCTGACTCATTCCATTTGACCCAGAAAAAACAAAGTTCCTGCTGTTTTTTTTATTTATTGATTCTTTTTTTAATTTGAATATTTTCAGCAATATTTTGACGTATGAGTGTTATTGTGCACATTTACCACTTTGATTTGTAGACGGAATCTTTTCACCACCAAAATAACGTCATTTGTAATGACTTGGTGCAACTGGACTCTGATACCCTGCAAGCTGCACTGTTGGATGTGCAGTTCTAATGAGACAATGCAAGTGAGACATTCTGCTGTAGTGTTGTCTAAATATTTAAAATGCATCCAAGTGCATGCTGAGGGTGTCCGGGTAGCATAGCGGTCCTACCGCGCTGCCTGCCAACATGGGGATCTCCGGTTCGAATCCCCGTGTTACCTCCGGCTTGGTCGGGCGTCCCTGCAGACACAATTGGACGTGTCTGCAGGTGGGAAGCCGGGTGTGGGTATGTGTCCTGGTCGCTGCACTAGCGCCCTGTCTGGTCGGTCGGGGCACCTGCTCGGGGGTAGGGGGAACTGGAGGGAATAGCATTATCCTCCCATGTGCTACGTCCCCCTGTGAAACTTCTCACTGTCAGGTGAAAAGAAGCGGCTGGTGACTCCACATGTATCAGAGGAGGCATGTGGTAGTCTGCAGCCCTCCCCAGATCGGCAGAGGGGGTGGAGCAGCGACCAGGACAGTTTGGAAGCGTGGGTAATTGGCCAAGTACAACTGGGGAGAAAAAGGGGGAAAAAAATGCATCCAAGTGCAACTTCATTTGCCTGTGACACTCATCTGTGTATTTTATCCGCCACCGTCGCAGCGTGTTTGGCTCTCATTTTGCCTCATTTAGTATGCAGATTTGTACTCATTTGATGCACAACTCAGCTCAAGCGAAAATCTAATCAATCGATTTTATTGATCGGTTTATTCATTCATTAGGAAATAGTTTTTGCATCATACAGTTTTTAAATGAAAGTGAAAAAAATGACATAAGCTGAACATAAGACAACTCCCAGACAGCATCCGGATGTGGGCCACTTCAGGCAATGATGCGGCACTGATGGTCTTCTTCTGGCCCTGACAAAATGGATGTGAGCCTGAAGTGGCCCACATGTATAACAGCAAATATGCCAAATCACATGTGGGCCTTTTTTGGCAAAGATGCGGTGCTCTGGGCAACATGTGATCTGATGTGACCCTGAAGTGCCCCGTGTGGTAAATGGTGAATATGGCCCAAATATCACAAAACAAATACGGGCCACCTTTGGCACATATGTGGCACATGCGGCATTGTTATGGCTTGGTTCTGGCCCACATCTGGCAAACAGGAGCGGACCGCCCAAGTGCCATTATTCCACACGGTATGTCGGCTAGATGAAAGTGTTGGGTGTGGGACGGGTCCGGGCCACAGCAATTTTGCTGTCTGGGCTCAACACACACCATTACAGTCTATAGGGAGTCACAAGGTGGTATGGAAAATTGAACAAGAGTAAGCATAGGGAATTGATATATGCTTCTATGTACAAAAATACCATTCATGAAAATCCCGCTGAGCTTTATCACATTGAACTGTTTGGTAGTGTTAACGTGCAATGTTAAACCAAAAGTAGTTTTCAATTTTACGATACACATGGCTCTATTAATGACAGTTATCCCACTTTTCATTGGCCTTCTAGGAGCGCTATGAGGCAGCTATCCAAAGGTCCACTAAGAAGACTTGGGCAGAGATCCGTCAGCAGCGGTGGTCCTGGGCCGGCGGACTCACCCAGAACTCAAGCCAGAAAGAAAGTGAGTGTATCCGTCCGACTTTAACCGATTACGATCCCAAACAAAACCATAAGAAACAGCTTTTTTCTTTCCTTGTGAAGCAATGAAATGTAGAATTGATCCTAATTTAGTGGCCCACGGGGGCCGTAGAGCTCACTTTAATTTGACCATCTGTGAAAGGAGATGGAACAAGCAGTTCAGAGCAAAGAAGCGGCACAACTAGTCAACGCAACACAACGATGGGAAGCACTGAAGTCTGCAAGGGCCAGCATCCCTGCTGAACGCCTTCAGCACCGTGTTGTCTCCATGTCTTGGCAACCTTAGGGCAGAAGGAGGTGAAAGGTTTTTGACACAGACTCTTGAATTTTGATTTTATTCATCTGTCAAGTCCATGGAAGTAAATAATTTTGGCATGGTGATACAACCCCTATCTCAAACAGACAACACTCCACCGCACTTTTTGGGGGGGGGGGGGTTCCCCGTTTTTCTCCTCAACTGTACTTGGCCAATTACCCCACTCTTTCGAGCCGTCCTGGTCCCTGTACACCCCCTCTGCTGATCCGGGGAGGGCTGCAGGCTACCACATGCCTCCTCCAATACATGTGGAGTCACCAGCTGCTTCTTGTCACCTGACAGTGAGGAGTTTCACCAGGGGGACGTAGCACGTGGGAGGATCACGCTATTCCCCCCAGTTCCCCCTGAACAGGTGCCCCGACCGACCAGAGGAGGTGCTAGTGCAGCGACCAGGACACATACCCACATCCAGCTTCCCACCCGCAGACACGGCCAAGGACGCCCGACCAAGCCGTTGGTAACACGGGGATTCGAACCAGCGACCTCCGTGTTGGTAGGCAGCGGAATAGACCGCCACGCTATCTGGACGCCCCTCATTATGCAAAGTTTGGGTGTTCGCAGATGAATGAAAAAGATGCAAAGGCCAAACATGTTGTCTGAAAAGACTTTTGAGTTGATAGTTTTATCTTTCTTTCTCTTCTACAGTTAGCTTTCTTTCTCTTCTACAGTTAGCTTTCTTTCTTTCTGTTCTGCAGTTGCTGTCTAACTCCTCCTCCACTGTAGCAGACCTCTTTTTCGGTTTGATGTTTGCCGCCGTGTTGCCAGCTGGGTGATTGCTTCTTTATTATCACCTTGGGGTCATTAGCCCTTGGACGGGACCGGACTCCATCGATCCGGTAGTGAACATCCATTCGCTTGCTTGATTGCTGCCGTGTCAGTAGGCGGGGCGCCATCGACCAGCAACAAGCAGAATATGTGGTTTGTTAATGTTTAGTCGTCATTGATGAATGTGCTGACCCGGCCTTGTCGACCAGCTCACGAGTCTGCAGCGTCTGCAGCATCTTCAAGGCTTCTTTTGATAGTATACTGTTTGTTGACTTGAGACTCCTCTCCAGTGTTGTGTATTTTCCAATGCTGTTTTATTCGGTGTTCTTCTGGGGAACAAAGAAAGTCGTAATGTACTCCGAAATGTGAAACACAGAGAAAACGTTAATTGTTTAGACTGATGAGCCATTTTACAACATGAGCTGTTGCCGCTCAAAGGCCACCTGAAATCAAAAGCTGGTTTACTCTGTGTGTGTGTGTATGTGTGTGTCTGTGTGTGTCTGTAAATAGTAAGCGGATTGCATTTTTAAAGCACTTTTCTAGTCTACCGACCACTCAAAGTGCTTTACAGTGTACGACTCACATTCACCCATTCACACACTGATGGTGGAGGCTGCCATGCAAGGCGCCAGGCTGCTCATCGGGAGCAGTTAAGGGTTCGGTGTCTTGCTCAAGGGCACTTTGACACGCTCTTCGCAGGAGCCGGGGATTGAACCAGCGACCTCCCGCTCTGCCTCCTGAGCCGTGCCGCCCCATCTGTTGTATACAGTATGTATACAGTCAGCCACCACACAGGCCTGTGTGTAGGCCTGTGTTTAAGTGGGAGCGTGACAGTTCCAGTATGTTATTACTACACGTCTCTGCACAGTGTTCAGGTATATGTTTGGTTTGTAGGGGTGTCCTTTAACAATAACACACCACAGGAAGTTTCCCCCTCTCTGCGAACCACGTGATCCGTGTGAACATCTGTGCATGTGTGTGTGTTTGTGTGTTTGTGTGTATGCATGTGTGGCGCTCTCTTGGCTTCTTAGGCAGATGCTCTGTGTCGGCGGTCAACCTGCCCAAACACGTGGACTCGGTTATAAACAAGCGACTCTCCAAGTCTTCCGCCACCCTCTGGAACTCCCCCAGCAGAAGTAAGGCAACGTCTGGAAATGACCCCCCCAACACCCACCACCGCCACCAAACCCCTTCCTTGGTCAAGTCTACCACCGCCAATACCTTCCGAACCCTTCCATCATTATATTTTTGAATGATGTCATTGCCCCCCCCTTACTTGGTGTCTTGTTTGTTGGTTCCATCTTCCAAATCAACTGAGTTGTTGTTGTTTTTTTCTCTTTCTCCCAATCTCATGTTCAGATTTTCAAATGAATATGGGATCACACAATCCTTTTTATACTTGGTGCTTGTTCCTTTGCACTGTCCTTGGGTGGTTCATCATGTGGTGGCGGCCATTTCATCCCTGATTTTTTTTTTTGCT
The DNA here is from genome assembly GCF_029633865.1 of Lampris incognitus. Taxonomy (NCBI): domain Eukaryota; kingdom Metazoa; phylum Chordata; class Actinopteri; order Lampriformes; family Lampridae; genus Lampris; species Lampris incognitus. The sequence continues at coordinate 4,937,294 of NC_079219.1, read as the reverse complement.
GTCGAATGACCTTTTCTTTTGTTTTTCCTGTCATTTACATCACGCCTTGCTGATTAAGTACAATCTTAATCAGTGTCTTAAATGTTGTGATGACTGAAGAAATGGAGGTGAGTGTGATTTTGTTGATTTTAGCAGTAATCAAAGACCTGAGGAGCTGTTGTGGGTGCTTTGGAGAAGTGTCCTTTCTAGAACTGTTAACTAGGCCACAGTGTACTCATGCAACAAAAAAAAAAAGAGAAACGTCCGAGTTGAAATAGTAATGTCGGGTGAGTCAGCCCCCCTTTTTTTTTTTTCACACAAGATAATATATTCTCAAATCTATTTTGGGGCACTGACTGTGCCCTTGTGCTACTGGAAAATACATAAATGTGACTATCTCTTTGAATTTATGCATCATTGCCTCTCGCTCTTTTCACTTGATCATTTACTCTTTATCATTCTCTTTCTCTTACCGTCTCCCTTCGAAGTTCTCTTACCCTATATTCCCTCGCTCTCCTGTCTCTGCTACCAAGCCTTTTCAGTATTCAGTGCAGGGCATCAGCGTTGCAGTTTGCCCTCCTCAATATTTTTTTCTTACAGGCATAAAGCCAAAGAAACAAGTTGTTACCCCAAAGAAACATTAATGGCACTCTGTTGAACCATTACTTCTCTGTCTGTATGCTCCAGGCGATGCTAAATCACTGACTCACTGTCTAGACAACTGTTTTAAATCATTCTCTTTGGTTTTACCGGTACAGCTCAAGGCTAGAAGCAGACACATTATTATTATTTCATTATTTCATACCTTATTATTTCATTTGGTGACAATAATGTGTTTTATTGAGGGATGGTGTGGATCATGCTTTTGTGTTTTGTTTTGTTTTTTTAGTAATGGGGCTTAGGAGGTGGTTGGAGTGTCTACGGCCTGTAGCCATTAACTGTAGGCCTCTGTGTGCCCCCATGCTTAAAACTTATGGACTTTGTCATTGCTCATCTGGTTGTGAGTTAGTTACATGTTTAAGACACTGACAATACAAACTGTCTTTCTATTGTCTGGGTGATTGGGGGAGGCTCCTCTGCAAATTATGGGTTCGAATGTTTGATTTGTGCATGCAAGTTTCTCTCAGATGGATGCAGGTGATGGTAGTTTGCCAGGGTAACCCTTTAAGTTACAAGCCACTCATACAGAAATAACCAATAAATATACAAGTGAAATAGATGTAGCTCAGCTATGATGAGGGGTAAATATGAATAGTAATCATGTAATATATAAGTAAAATAAGGACTTTTCTATATCTCTATTTTTCGTCTCTTTCATTATAATGTGGTGTTACATATAGGAAACGTTTACACGACAACGGTCTTGCTAAAAACGGAAAAGTTTTTCCCTTTGCGTTCAAAGAAAAAAGTTCCGCGTTCAGAAGACATCGTTTTGAATACGATCCGCATGCACACGGATCCGCAAAAAACTGAAACGCTGTAGTGTGCATGCCAGGCCAGTAGTGGGCGGTAAAACTTTTTAGTAGAGAGCTTTTCTGGTGGACCCCCCCCCGCTAACACCATGCGCCTGCACACAAACACTTTCTTGTCAGAGCGGTGAGTAAACAAAAAAAAGCTCGGTTAATCCGCCATTGTTAATGTTGTCTTCTTACTCGCGCATGGCTATTTGACTGAAAACGCAGTACGCATGTGCGAAGTGGAGCCGTGACGTCACCATTTTCACAGGAACCAATCACATCTACTTCCGTGCCTATATGGTTGGTTATTGGTCAGGTTTAGGGGTTAGAGTTTAAACTCTTTGAATTTCCGTTGTTAGCAAGCGTTAACGTTAGCTGTCGTTACAGTAAAAATCTGGAAATGTTAAGGTCAGACGTAAGCTAGCTAGCTAAAGGTTTCAGTGCGCGTCGAGGTTCCGCGCTGTCTATTGGCCGACGCGACAGCCAATCACGGCTACTTCCGTGCCTACACCCCGTTGGATCTAGCGTCGACCTTTTCAAAAGACTTCACTCCGGGACCCGGTTTCAAAAGTTTTCAGACCCCCGAAACGCCGCTGTCGTGGGAACCAACGGCCAAAACGCAACAACACGTTACCGTTTCGTGATGAAAACGTCGCCGTGTGGTTTAGTTTATCTTAGTTTATTGTTTATGTAAACTACTAATAAGACACGTTAGCCCCTAGCCAACGGTTCTGACCCTTTAGCCGAGCGGAAGTGACGTCGCCTTGTGGTGCAGTACACGCCGTATCGAATCCCGCACCGGGCAAGAAAATAACCGGTTACATTGGTGGCAGCGGTGGGATCCGGAAGTGACGTCGCCTTGTGGCGCAGTATACCCCGTATCGAATCCCGCACCGGGCAAGAAAGTAACCGGTTACACAAACAACAATTAATACAGAAGTAAAAACATAACAATACACAAAAAAAAACTATTGGACGGGCAGACAAAGAACAAGCAAGACAAAATAAAAACAGGACTACATCAGAAAACCAATCTCAAATGTTCTGATCTATTTAAAACAGTGGATATAAATAGCAATCTGGCCTATATGACAACAACATAATAAATATGGATTTCATCTATTCAGCAACAGTAAATATAAATAGTAATCTGACCTGAAACGTCAATAAATAACAATCTGACCTTAACTATGACAACAGCTATAAAAATCAATCTGGCCCAATTAATGGCAAGAAATATAAATTACACACAAGTCTACGGTCAGGTTTGCACCTGGGCTGGTCCCATCCGGAACCCTAGGCTGCTCCTGACTAAGAAACATATAGTGACTACTCTGAATAAAAAGTAAAACAAAAACCCTGAGTGACATCTAAAGTATGTGCAAAATATTAAAGCAAGGACATTTATTTGTGATTACACGTTTGTGCTGATTTTAACCAAAGCTTAAGACGCCTTTTAAACACCGTAAAGCTGGCTGACTCTCTAAACGGCCCCATGTACATCAAACACATAAATTCACAAATCACGTTGTGCCAAAAACAAGTATTTTGAAGCTTTTGTGTTGCAGGGATGAACAGTAATTAGCTGTCGGCTTGACTGTAAGGTGAAAGTTGAATGTCCTGAGCAGCGTAACCATAGCAAAGATGCCACACCTCTTATTCTAGTTTAACAGCTAATTACTATTTATTCCTGCAACACAAAGCATTCATCATGTCTGATGAAGATTATATTTAACTGTTACAGTATGACAAACAGGCAAACTAGACATAGAAAAGCCCTATTTTACTCAAATATTACTCGGTAATTAATGCTCATCATAGTTAAATTACATCTATTTTACTCATAAGGTATTAAATTACATGTATTTTACTCATAAGGTATTAAATTACATGTATTTTACTCATAAGGTATTTGTGTAATGAATGGCCTGTAATTTAAAGGGTTACTTATGCCGTTTATCCTGAGCCAGCATAACAAATGTTGGCCAACATGAAAAAAAAAATGCAGTATCAGATATTTGTGTGGTTTTTACCCCCTCCTGCAGCCCGTACCTTGACACTGAGTCCATGGGAGAGCAGCATTGTGGATCGTCTGATGACACCCACCCTGTCCTTCCTGGCCCGCAGCCGCAGCGCAGCCAGTGTACTTAGCAACGGCAAAGATTCCCGTAAGTGCTAATGCAGTAAATAATGGCTCCAAATACCGTGTTGCCGCTGAACGTGTGTGTGACTTGTTAATGCATTATTATCGCCACTTTAGTTTTGTTATTCTTATTTATTCATATTTATTCTTATTTATTCTTATTATTTATCTTATTATTATTATTATTATTATTATTTATTTTATTGTTATTTATTTATTTATTTATTTTCACTTTAGTATTATTATTATTATTTATTATTATCGCTTTGAGCGGCTGTTGCAGCTAGAATAGTGCTATAAAAAATGCAACTTGATTGATTGATTGATTGATTGATTGACTGACTTTACAAGGTACTTGTCTCTCCTTCACAGAATCCCCTCTCTGCCCCCGCTCGGCCTCTGCCAGCCCCCTGACATTTTGTGGCCATCGGCCCCACCGCTGCTCCGACCGCTGGAGGGTGACATCCAGCACGCCGGATATCACCCAGCGGCAGCACAGACGGAGCTCCACACCTGTACGTCCGCCATTTTATAGATATGTTGGTACCCTGGTACCCAGAGTCAAGCATAGTCACACTCCTGAGAAACTTATAGTGAAAACATGCAATGCCAAAAAGGTTGGAAAAGAGATCTTTATATTATCAAGGGAAGTTTAAGTTTATTCTTCAGCCCTTGTCCCTTTGTAGCTGAAATCTGTGATTTGTCCCTCCCTCTGGCCAATAAACAAGGTGTAGCAGCCATTGTCACTTGTGTGCCATCAGCTCAGCAGTAAATAGTTCCCACCCTTGTAGAAATGGCATCCACACAGACAATCTAATGTTCTATAAACAACATCAAACTATATTGGAACCCTCTTGTCCTGTAATATTGATTACAGAATTGGTAGATTAGCTGTCCAAGAGAAGCATCAGCATGTCGTCGTTATGTTTCAACCCTTTTTTCATGTTTGAGTAGGAACATGTTTGCCGCTGCACCAGTGTTCATCCTACCTGGTCAAAAATTCCAAAAGTGGTATATGGAGAGTGTTTTCAGCCATAGTAAAGATGCCAGTCAGTATTATGGAACCTGACTGCATGATCCGAATGGACAAAATAACAATTTATTAATGGAGAAAACTCGTGGATCTCACCTTAAAGGGACAGTTCACCTCAAAATCAAAAATACATGTTTTTCCTTGACCTTGTTGTGAGCAGTTTCATATAGGTGTAATTTGATCTAAGAAAATGCTTCCTACATGAAGCTGTTCACAACAAGGTCTGTGGATTATATTGAGTCTCCAAATCTCAGCAACTCACACCACAACGATCTAGATGGATAAATAGCACTTCTGATCTAGATGGATAACTAGCAATACAGGTAAGAGAAAAAACATGTATTTTTGATTTGGGGGTGAACTCTCCCTTAAAGAGTAACTAAATCTCAGCCTATTTCAAGATGTTTTCTATCATCTACAGTTTAAAAAATTTCTAAAGGTTAAAAACAAGCCAGGCTGCTCTTGGTACACTGTGATGTTAACAGTGGAGGCTGGCCAGTACAGGGTGCTGGGGTGCCGCCCCCTTCAAACATCAAGAGATGAAAATCCACTTAAACATGTTAAATATAATTTGGTTGTGTAATGCAAATAATTATGAAATAAAAGTGTTTTCAGTCTGTGAGCGCCTGTCAGCAGCATTAAATATTGGTTCAAATGGTATTTGGTTGATTTCTGTCTGAATACATATACTTCCTGGGTGAGGGGCACCAGCCAAACGATACCTTATGTAAACCCTCAAACTTGTGGTGAGCAGGTGACCTGAGGCTGCTGTCTGATTGGTTTCTTCAGATTTTCCATGAGGTCTAGTTCTGTGCACCCCAGACACTCCCACTTCTATTGGCATTGAATTGGTATTGTTTTAATGTTTTTTGATCTAATGTGATTGGACAGTTCTCGTGGCTGTCAATCATGTTCACACCCACCACGACGCCCCGTCTCGACTGTCAATCATCCACCGTCTACGAACCCTGATAAAATCTATAGGCTACATTGTCCTTCTTAATAACTCTGTGACTGTATGGACATTAAAGCAGCTGTCAGGTGATGCTGCGCCAAGCTAAATTGCCCCCCCCCCAAATATTTTTAGCACCAGCCGCCACTGACGTAGATTGCTCCTTCACTAACAATTGCTAAATAGTTTGTAGCTGGCTCTGTATTTGTAGTTAGCGTTGTGTTTTGTTTTGTGTGTGTGTGTGTGTGGGGGGGGTGTATCACATTGTAGGATTTTAGAAACAAGGAAGCATACAAAATGTTAAGATAGAATGAATAGTTTTTTGTTTTTTTTTTTACATCGTCCTTGCATATTTGAATGGGCATTTTAGCTTGTGTTATCATGTGTACCTTACAGATGGATAAACATATTAAAGAAAAAAAAGACAAGGAGCGAGAAAATGAGAAGGAGAAGAATGCGCTCGCCAAAGAGAAGGTGCTAAAGAAGAGACAGTCCCTTCCGAGCATGAGACACAGACCTGATCCAAGGTGAGACACCGACACGTCTTCACATGGTACAACTGGAGTCGAACCACTACTAATCTTATGAGAAAAACAATTTTATTTACGCTCCAAAAGTGGAAAATTTTTTTCCCTCATCTCTTTCTGCAATCTCTGAAAAAAGCTTTAAATGATGGCTCTTAGTTTTGTATTTTACATCTATTGGTCTTGCTCCTGTGTGCAACCGTTTCCCTGTTATCCGAAGCCAAGATTCAAAGGAGCATCAGGGACAGGCCAAATGCAGTATTAAGATAAAAAGAGCGCGGGTGTCCGGGTGGCGTGGCGGTCTATTCCATTGCCTGCCAACATGGGGATGGCGGTTCGAATTCCCGTGTTACCAACGGCTTGGTCGGGCATCCCTACAGACACAATGTGTCCTGGTCGCTGCACTAGCGCCTTCTCTGGTCGGCCGGGGCGCTTGTTCGGGGGGGAGGGGGGGAATAGCATGATCCTCCCATGTGCTATGTCCCCCCGGTGAAACTCCTCACTGTCAGGTGAAAAGAAGTGGCTGGTGACTCCACATGTATCAGAGGAGGCATGTGGTAGTCTGCAGCCCTCCCCGGATCGGCAGAGGGGGTGGAGCAGTGACCGGGTCAGCCCAGAACGAAGAAGTAATTGGCCAAGTACAATTGGGGAGAAAAAAAAAAGGGGGGGGGGTCCCAAAAAAAGATAAAAAGAGTACTTCACGTATCAAATGTGTGCTGAGTAAATGTGCAAACACATGAAAACTACATAGAGTATTTATGTACAGGTAACACTTTGTAGTAAATATCAGCAACAGTTTATATTAAAAATAGCTGTAAATAGTGATACATAAATGAGCAATAGGCCACTTATAAGCTCTTACAACACACTTGTGAAAATTATCAGGGGGCTTGAAAATATTAATAACATTAGTATTAGTATGGCTTGTTTCTCGACCGTTTCCTAATAGCACTTACAGACTAGCCTGTCCAAACCAACAGATTGTCCTACCCTGAACCCTTTAGAAATATGTGTCTAAGCTTAAACTTTCGGTTCAGAAATGTCAGGTCTAAATTTTAACTTCCCTTTTCCTTTTTTTTCAAAATTTCTTGTGTTTTTCTTGTGATTTTATTAATCAATAATTATTCAAAAATTATAAAAAAGGTTATTAATATTTTTAAGCAACAGATGTGTTGTTAGAGTCAACAACTGACCTGCAACTCATTTATTATTTGCTCATTATAAAGTGTGATCTAAACATCACAGTACCCTTCATGTCTTTAGTGCATTGTTAAATGTTACATGGCTGTTTTTTTTTGTAATTATGATGCTCCATTGAAATGCTTTGTTGTAATTACAGCATTAGTATTGGAGTACAGGCTTGCATTAGGGGTGTAAAAAAATATCGATACTCTTGAGTATTGCGATATATTTTGTGATACTGTATCAATTCTCAAAAAATATCGATTTTTTATTGTTTACATGTAAAGGTTTGTGACAAACATGTTGTGTTGTGTGTAACCCCACGACGGCTAGATAACAGTGTTGTAATCTATCTTCAGCCATTTGACTCTTCCACTCCAACCCAACAATGTAAACTGAGACATAAGCACAAAGAACACAGGCCTATGAAATCACAATATATCGCCTATCTTACAGTATCGCAATATATCACGATATATTGAATCATAACCCCTGTATCATGATACGTATCATATCACCAGATTCTCACCAATATACAGCCCTAGTGTACATACAGACGCGGTCACCGAAATCGCCAAAGGAAAAGAGCACCATCACACGATAATTTCCCCTTTTTAAGACCTTTGTACCCAATGTTTACAAGTGCGTTATCTTTGGTGTGATCTACAATTTATCCATGGCAAACTGCTTGGTCAGGGGTTGCAGTGGGAGAATAAAAAAAGATGAGCCTCTGACTCGACAGAAAAGGCTTGGCAGAGCTGGCGGTACCAGAGGCTGATGAAGAGGAGAGGCTTCGTCTCTGTTTTAATGTGTTTTTTCCATCAGAGCGATGCATTACCCACCTCACTGCCAGGAAACTGAGCCATAATGTACTGCTGATGGATGATGCGACTGTTTGAGGGCTTTGACTGTTTTGAACCTGCTTCGTGAGGTCACATTTTATCAAGGCTGTCCAAAAGCAAGACGGCGCCTTAGTGATGAACAATAAAGATGATGAACGAAGATGTGAAATTGGTGTTATATTTTTGTCACGGCAGTGTGGGCGAGAGTGTGTCTCTACCAAAGTTTTCGAGACTTGTCAAACTATAACAAGCATTGTTACAAACCCGAACCAGTCATCCAAGTAATATGCTTAAATTTGTTTAAAGGGACATAGCGAGGGCGTCCGGGTAGCGTAGCGGTCTATTCCATTGCCTACCAACACAGGGATCGCCAGTTCGAATCCCTGTGTTACCTCCAACTTGGTTGGGCATCCCTACAGATACAATCTGCTGTGTCTGTGGGTGGGGAGCCAGATGTGGGTATGTGTCCTGGTCACTGCACTAGCGCCTCCTGTGGTCGGTTGGGGTGCCTGTTCGGGGTTGATTGGGAACTGGGGGGAATAGCGGGATCCTCTCACACGCTACGTCCCCCTGGCTAAACTCCTCACTGTCAGGTGAAAAGAAGCGGCTGGCGACTCCGCATGTATGGGAGGAGTCATGTGGTAGTCTGCAGCCCTCCCCGGATCAGCAGAGGGGGTGGAGCAGCGGCTGGGACGGCTCAGAAGAGTGGGGTAATTGGCCAAAGTAAATTGGGGAGTAATAGGGGGGAAAGAATTTTTTTTTAAAGGGACATAACAGTGTTTTAGGATGTTTTAGCCCATTTACTACAGGTCTCATATTATTTACATTATTGCAACAATTGTGCAAAGCATACCGAAGTGTTTTAGATGCATTTTTCTGACCTTCGCAGCAGTCATTGGTTTCTGTTCATTTGGGTGCAGTAAGAAAATCAAATCGCAGAGTTGAAACTTGCTTAAGATAGGTCATTCCATCACGGTTGTCAAAGTTACATCATCACTGTGGGATAATACAGTTGAAAGCGCCAGTTAAATTGAGTTGCTCAGTCGGACAACACACTTGAAGACACACTGACAACTCCACCAGAAAAAAAAAAAGTTGCTGTAAAAAATTCAAACATCCATGATTTCTTCATGGTGACAGGACTTTTAGTTGAAGTAAAGAATTTTAACATGGGTTTATCACCTGAATGTTTGAATTAGAGAAAATACGGAAATACGGTAATTATTCAGAAATCTGAAGAGTTACAGTGTGCTTTAGAAACTTGTCAGAAGTAATGTAAAGTAGACTTCGTGTGTGGTAAATGGACCAAAACGTGCAAAACACCGGTATGTCCCTTTAAGTGGAGCAAATAATGAGTATATATCGTAGTCTCAATGTCAAAGGCGTCAAAATGTATCTCTGACTTACTTTTACCATAGCTGCAGCAAACTTCCAGGGGTTATAAGACTCGCCCCAACTGTGACCATTTTTAAAACTGGGATAAAAATGTTGTCCTCCATTACCTTGTCTCAGCCTATTGAGAGTTGCACTTTGACCCTCATTTACTTTGCACATTGATCTTTTTTTTATGCTATTTGATTCTTCTATCTTTTTATTTTTTAATTTGTCTATTTTTCTCCCAAATGGTTTTTCAATCTCTTCAGCCCCAGTCCTTTATCAAGACAAAGACCATCGTCCCCGGCCACCCCGAAGAGCAGAACGGCCTCTCCAAGCCCCGCTGCCTCGCCCAGTCCCAGGCCTCCATCTTCCCATGGTAGCCCCTCCACCCCTAAGGCCCGACCCAAGAGAGCCAGGACCCCCGCCAGGATAGGCCACCGCAACTCCTCTCCGGTCCCCCTGGAGAGAGCCAAGGAGATCCGCAGGCCTGCCACCCCCGAGGAGAGGAAGGGTAAGTTCACAAGAGAGGAGAAACAGTTAGTTTATGGCAAATTTGGTGGTCTGTTCTGTTGGGAAAGTTACTCAAGGAATCTAAGCAATTACTGTTTACTTATTACTCATTTAAAAAGTTATCGCATTACTACTAGTTACTGCATGTGAGCAGAAATTAGTTCAGTTACTCATTAAATTATTTTTAGTTCTGTTTTGTTTAGTTAACCTTGACCTAGACACCTGACACAGAGGTCCTCACTCGCTCAAGACTGCCGAGTATACACACCATCCTCATGTAATCACAGCTTCGTTGGGTGGGCCACGTAGTTCGCATGCCAGACCACCGGCTCCTAAAGAAACTGTTATATGGCAAACTCAAACAAGGCAAGCGCTCCCAAGGTGGTCCAAAAAAAGCACTTCAAAGACACCTTGAAGGTTTCAACACATGGGAACAGAAAGCTCTGAACAAAGGAGAGTGGCATGCAGCTGTCCGAAATGGTGCAAACACATGTGAGGCCGCCAGGATTGCTGCAGCAGAGACCTGCAGGCAGGCCAGGAAAGACCGTGCCAGCAACCCTCCAGCTACTCCCACTAACCCATGCCCACACTGCCAAAGAACATTCAGGGCGCCGATCGGACCAGCCAGCCATCTTCGTACCCACAGAAATCGACCCCTACAGGATGACTAGATGGTCCTCGTCGCTGCGACGGACAAACAACAGTTAACCTAGATATAAAAAGTATGAGCTTAGAATGCATTAATTAATCACTTATTTAGTCCACAATTTTAAACATGGCTCTGAGACCAAGCTCTAACAGCTACATTAAATCATGAAGAACACAATCCTGTGGAGCAATGGAAAATGCAATAATAACTCCAAAACCAATGTAGTCCGTTAATACCATTAGGCCCACATGCCATATAGCACACATACCCCCCCCCACACACACACACACCTTTTAAGTAATGCTATAGCACACTATAATCAAATTTTAATTTTGATGTTCATAGTTTCAGGTGTGCCTAAAAAGAGAAAATGAACCCTATGGTCATGCCAAGTTTTCTTTAAGTTATAGCATTAATATTTTATCTCAGGGGTTTGTGGCACAACAGTCCTCATTCATCAGCAGTTTATGATGCTTAAGATTCCTCCCTCAGAAAAATTCAACTCGGGCATTTGTTGTGCCCGTATAGTAGGTTTGGATCACTGTGCAGTATGAAGCAGTATCAGCAATGCTGACTGCTATTCTTTCAGTTTTAATTCAGCCCTTTAACCATTGTTTTAGATTAGGTTTTAACCTGTTACAATGTCCCTTTATTTGAGCCCAGTGTCAAAGTTGTAGCTCTTGAATACTTTTGACTATATGATGCACAATTATGGTCTCTCCAGAAAGGTAACCCTTCATAGTTTGCTCCTTGCCATGTGATATTCAAACTAAATTTTGTTTAAATGGAGTTGCATAAGCTCAAAACACAGTGCAAATGTTTCACCTAAAACAGAGATCATTATTTGAATGAAAATAAAATAACCCTTTGGTTTTGTCTTTTGAGCCTATGGTTCAGTGGCGCTATTGCCATAAGGTTTGTCATTTACCTCCCAAAACTGCTCATCTTACTACTTTTCAATAATTAACAATAGCAAAGGCAATCCCAGAACCCTATTCTCCACCATCAACCACCTTCTCAACCCCACCAACTCAGGTCATCCAGCTGCCTCTCCAGAACTGTGCAGCCGTTTTTCTGTTTTCTTTAAGACCAAGGTCATAGATATTAGAGCCAACATTGTAGCCTTCAGAGCAGCTGCGACCCCACCCACCTGTCCTCCCCTCTTCAATGGCTCCACCCTGTGTAGCCTCAAAGAAGTTACACCATCTGCACTTTTGGCCATCATAACCAAACCCAAACCCACTAGGTGTTCCCTTGACCCCATACCCTCTTCCCTGTTGAAAGCCTTCTCACCAACCCTGGTTCAGTTCCTCACCACACTCATCAACAAATCACTTCAGAGTGGAGAGGTAGCCATCCATTTTAAAACCGTGGCTGTCAACCCACTCTCAAAGAAACCAAATCTGGACTAAGAACTCCTGTCCAACAACAGACCACCTCCCTTTCCTCGCCAAAGTTCTAAAGAAAGTCGTGGTCTCACAGCTCCAGTTACATCTTTCAGATAATCAATTTTATAAAGCCCTCCAATCTGGTTTCCAGCCTACACACAGCATGGAAGCGGCCCTGATAAAGGTCGTCAATGACCTGTTGATGGCAGCCGAATTCGGGTCACCCAGCATCCTAGTCCTACTCGATCTGGGTGTGGCATTTGACACTGTAGACCACAACATCCTCCTTCACCGCCTTGAGACTGACACTATGGTCACAGACACAGCCCTGAAGTGGTTCCCCTCCTACCTCACCAACCAGAGATATCACGTGTCACTCAGGGGTTTTTAGGTCTGATGACACTGCAGTGACAGGCAGTGTCCCACAGGGGTCAGTGCTTGGGCCCATCCTGTTTTTAATCTACTTACTCGACGTAACATCAGACAACACAACACCAACTTCCACTGCTATGCTGATGACGCTCAGGTCCACATTAAAATGCGACCCAATCCAACCAACACGATGTCTACCCTCAACACCTGCCTGTAGGACATCCGCTCTTGGATAAATAACAGCTTCCTCCAGCTCAACAGCAGCAACATGGAGGCAATCCTGATCAGCACCACCAATCAACTCACCAATGCTGGCAGCATTGGTCACTCCATCGATGGCCAACACATTCCCCTCTCCTCTGTTGTCACCAATCTTGGTGTTAAGTTCGACTCCACACTCACGTTCCATATCAGACACATCTGCAAGATTTCCTTTTTTCACCTTAAAAATATAGCCAGACGGAAGCCATCTCTTTAAAAAGATGACACCAAAAAACTGGTTCGTGCACTAATCTTCTCCTGAATTGATTATGGCAATGCCCTTTTCTCCGGTCTTCCGGTCAAATCTATCAATCCTCTACAACTCATTCAGAACAGTGCATCCAGAGTCCTCACCGGCTCAAAAAAGTCAGTCCACATAACCCCCATACTCGCCCAACTCCACTGGCTTCCAGTCCACTACAGGATCCATTTCAAAGTCCTCCTCCTGGCCTACGAAGCCTTAAATGGCCTAAGCTCCAGTTACCTCAGTGACCTCATCACCACCAATAAACCCTCACGCTCCCCCCATTCTAGCCATTCCCCACAGCTAGATATCCCCCCCCCCCTACACGTCTCCGGACAATGGGAGACCAAGCCTTATGCTCTTTTTCCCCACAACTCTGGAACTCCCTCCTGGACTATCGCAGAGCTGCCTCTTCCATCGAGGTTTTTAAAATGGGGCTTAAAACCCTTCTTTAGCGGCAGGCCTTCTTTTAAGCCTTTTATAGTGGCTCACCCTTGTTTTAATCCTCTTTTTACTTCATTTTATTCTATTCTTATTTTATTTGTATTTTTTATAGTGGCCCACCCTGGTTTTATTCACCCGCTTTATCTTTGTAATTGTTATTTTATTTTATTATATATTTTCTTTTTCTTTCTTTTTTTTACTTTGACCTGTGAAGCACTTTGAGATCTGTCTCCACAGATGAGAAGTGTTATACCAACTCATTTTATTATTGTTATTATAGCACCAAAATATGAGTATTTTACTTTTTTTTTTACCCATGGATATGCATAGGGTTAGGTTGGAGTGTGCAAGACTCCATATTTTTGTACCTTTCAACATATGTACATGTTAGAAGGTTAATTTTTCATTTTATTTCTCATAAAAGACATTACACTTTCTTTTCCTTCTACGGCTGAGTCATACAAGATTATTATAATCTTTTCTTTTTTTTTCGTACACTGGGAACTCTTATGGCTTTGGCTTGACCTCTTCTCATGACAGGGGAAGAATGGATCTGACCCATCCAGATGGAAAAAGTGAATACGCTTCTGGAAACTCTTTTAAGATGCAGTAGCAGCTGCATCAGGCAAATATTACCATCAGATTTAAGTAGGGAAATGAAGACAGGTCATTGAGCAAACCCCTCACAGCTCCCCGGTCTGTGTCTTCTCAGACAGCACTAACAGGCTGGGATAATCAGCCCTAATGATGTAATTACAAGGTCTGAAGTCCTCTTGTTGAAGCGATGGTTGCTCTTCATAGTTTCCAACTGAAGAGAATGTTTAACAATGGATGCATGGGAAAAAGTGTGGTTGAGATTGTCATGTTGCTGCCATTTCAGATAACTTCTTACGCACCTCTTTGAAAGGGGATATTTTAAAGCAAGGTAAAAATACAATTAGGTTGACAGATTATAATATAAACTAACTATTCGTGAAAATGATGGAAAATAAAGAGCTCATGCAGCTAAGATATCCAGCTCTGAAAGTCAGTTGTTAAGCAGACTTCCCTCATCATGGACGATTTCATGAATGCCACCAAAACTACTGAACTATTGAAACACTTTGAATCGATCAGGAAATCCCCTGGATGGCTCGTGTAAATGCTCTGCCATCACGTCAGCCCAGCACACAGCAAGTAAGAACTGAAGCACCGGGGTGGCACCTCATTATCATCCATCCATCCATTATCTGAACTGCTTGTCCTGCTCTCAGGGTCGTGGGGATGCTGGAGTGTATTCCAGCAGTCATTGGGCGGCAGGCAGGGAGACACCCTGGACAGGCCACCAGACCATCACACACACACACCCCCCACACAAACACACACACACATTCACACCTAAGAACAATTTAGTACAGCTGATTCACCTGACCTACATGTCTTTGGACTGTGGGAGGAAACCGGAGCACCCGGAGGAAACCCATGCAGACACGGGGAGAACATGCAAACTCCACACGGGGCGATTCGGGACGACCCCCAAGGTTGGACTACCCCAGGGCTCGAACCACCCAGGACCTTCTTGCTGTGAGGCGACCATGCTGACCACTGTGCCACCCATGTAAAACAATGATGTCTGCATTTTTTTTGGTAATACCCCCACCCCCATCTTCTCTGGTTCACGTTGCTCTCACGGCAAACCGTTTTCCTGCACTTGAAGACACTGTAAGTCTAATTCATACTCACCAGTCATATTCAGTACGGAAGTTGATTTGGGATTATGCGTTTCATCTCTTCTGTATTGAAAAGTGACACCTGTGGAGTTTCTCATCATCGAGTCTATGTGACGGCATGCTATGGCTTACGTCTTTTCAAAACAATAACGTGTGGGGGGGGGGTGCTGGTGGGTGTGTGCGCGTGTGGCACTGCATGCAGTAGCATTAAATTTTAGCCTATGTATATAATATCAATCTGAATAATGTCATATATCTGGATTGCAGTCCAAGACCAACGTTAATGGATCATTGCAGCTAAATGTTAGCGACCCGAAACAGCTGTGTGTTTGCAGTCTTGAACACAGCCCTGCACATTCGCGTTCACATTCGCTCACAATTGAATGAGAGCTCAACTGAACTGACTGAGAAGTTAATAATTCTTTTCAGGAAATGATTCAGTTCAGTTTGTTCACTCAAAAGATTCGTTCTTTTGAACCAGTCGTTCGCGAATGACAAAACACTACTTTCTGTGTGCCAGTAAAGCTTTTGTGGGACAGCATGAGACGTGCTCAGCAGTTGACAAATGGACAAGTCGTAATATCCGTGCAACAATTTTGATTTCTGATTTTTTTATCGGGGCTTGGGGAAAATTGTCAACAGTGATAGCAATTAAAAAGTGACATTTATCATAAAATATTCCCTCAGGCAGCATTAAAAAGGGGGCATATTTTAAAAGAGTTCAGATGTAATTAGTTGCATTGAATGATGTTTGGAGGATGCTTTTTTTTTGCGGCTGAAATGAGTTTCCTCCGTAGGGTGTCTGGGCTCAGCCTTAGAGATAGGGTGAGGAGCTCGGAGTAGGGCCGCTGCTCCTTCGCGTCAAAAGGAGCCAGTTGAGGTGGTTCGGGCATCTGATCAGGATGCCTCCTGGGCTCCTTTCTTTGGAGGTTTTCTGGGCACGGCCAACTGGGAGGAGACCCTGGGGTAGACCCAGAAATCGCTGGAGGGACTACATGTCCAGTCTGGCCTGGGAACGCCTTGGGATCACCCAGGAGGAGCTGGAGGGTGCTGCTGGAGGGAGAGGGACGTCTTGAGTGCCCT
Organism: Lampris incognitus; assembly: GCF_029633865.1. Taxonomy (NCBI): domain Eukaryota; kingdom Metazoa; phylum Chordata; class Actinopteri; order Lampriformes; family Lampridae; genus Lampris; species Lampris incognitus. The sequence goes on along the minus strand of NC_079219.1, from coordinate 4,921,145 downwards.
GCTTAGCTTGCTGCTACCGCGACCCGACCCCAGAGAAGCAGCTGATGATGAATGAATGAATGAATGGCTGGATGGATGCTTTTGTTGTCTTTTTGGAGGCTGTGACATCCTAGCCCCTGTAGATCAATACACTGTTTTTAGTGTAACTCTTCCCCTCTCTTTTTGCTTTTTCCTCCAATCCTAGGATCTCCTGTAGCTCCTGCCATCATGGTGTCCTCAGCCTCTGTCTCCACACATTCGCGAAGTACGCAGCCTGCTAGGACAGTTGCTTCCTCATCCCCCGAGCCAGGCCAGTTGGCTACCACCACCCCTGCACCGTCACACGGGACCTCCCCATTGGCCAAGCCCATGGCGGGCACCAACGACCCCGAGGAGGCGGGTCGCATACTGGCCGAGAAACGGCGGCAGGCTCGTGAGCAGAGGGAGAGGGATGAGCAGGAACGGCTTGAACAAGAGGAAAAGGAGAGGTCAGATGAGTTTGCCATATTCCCAACACACACACATACACACATTGTTGTACACAAACACACACACTGTTGCACACAAACACACACTCATCCAAACAAGGATCAGCAAAATGTTGACCTTGCTCAGAGAGCTGTCATGTCTCAGACTAGAAGAAAGATGGAAAGGAGTGAAAGGAATTTTAAACAGTACAGTGTGATGGCCCAATGTCAGTAATTCCCACAGCGGTTGTTTTACCACCAACCCTCGTCTGTTTACTGAATTCCTTGCCGAAGCAAGAACTTGTTCTTTCCATCGGGTATCAGTCAGCTGAACGTGATTTTCAAGATAACTTGGGACCGTGTGAACGATCATTAAAACGTACTTTAGAGGGATCTTGAGACGATAAGAGAAATGTGCTTCAAGGTCCCCTGAACTGAAAAAAATTTTTTTCATTCTTTTTACCTCTCTTGTCTGTACTTCATTTAGTACATCGATTTAGCACTATGTCCAAGGAGGAAAAAAAATCCTATTTTGTTTTTCTCTCCATGACAAATACAATATATATATATATATATATATTTTACTACTTTTATTAATTCCCCATTGGACAATTCTTTTTCTGCATTTAACCCATCCTTGCTGTGTAGCGAGAAGCAGTGGGCAGCCGCTGTGCGGCACCTGGGGACCAACTCCAGTTCGTCTCGCCATGCCTCGGTCAGGGGCACAGACAGCAGTATTAACCCTAACATGCATGACTTTCTGATGGTGGGGGAAACTGGAGCACCCGGAGAAAACCCACCGCAGACACGGGGAGAACATGTAAACTCCACACAAAGGATGACCTCCAAGTTTGGACAATCCCGGGGTTCGAACCCAGGACCTTCTTGCTCTCAGGCAATAGTGCTAACCACTGGGCCACCATATGCTTACAAAAGTGTCAATGAATGGAATCGAGCTTAAGAGGACATGAGTGATCTTCTACCACCAAACTGAAATTAGCCAAAGCATATCGATGTCCACATTCTTCTAAATGCCCGGCCGTTATCGGCTGTCAGTCAAGTCAAACTCGCTCCCGTCACAAGATCTCAGTCAACCAATGTGTTTCATTTAAATATACAGCAATTTGTTGAAGTTTGCGGTGCTCTAAATGCCATTTCATGGGACCTTTTAAGTGATGACACTAGTATGCCAGATCTTATCTTAATATGGCTTCTTACATATATTTGAGGTGACTGTTGTAGACAGCTTCATGGTTGGACATATAAATGCTATCGTCTAATCTGGAATATGAGAAAGTGTCCCATAAGCTGCATGCAGGCAGACATGTATTTTAATGAGACCTCATTCAACACCAGTGTTCATTTGCATGTTTGTCTCTCCCCCCCCGGTTTGGAGCTGTTGATATTTGCGCAGTTTAGATTTCCCTCTTCGCTCAGATTGACGAGCTTTGTAAGACCTGCCATGGAGCGTGGGGAATGTGCCGGCCTTATTGTGCCTAACGCCGCTAACCCCAGAGCTATTTCTAGCACAGCAGCTGATGGGGGCTCCGCCACTTTTCATCTACCCGTCCGTCAAATACTTCCAACTCTTTCCATTTCCTTAAATAATTTCATTTCCTGTCTGTCACGCTTTTGAAATGTCAAGTCAGCACAGGTACTTTGTCGAGGAATGTTTCATCTGTGTGTTGGCCAAGATAAATGAAAGCATTTCCAGCCACAACAGGTTGAATTAATTTGAAAATGGCAAATTATTTTTTTCTTTTCTTTTCTCTTTTGATTTTCCCCTTTTTCTCCCCAATTGTACTTGGCCAATTACCAATCACTCTTCCAAGCCGTCCCAGTCGCTGCTGCACCCCCCCTGTCAATCCGGGGAGGGCTGCAGACTACCACATTCCTCCTCTGATACATGTGGAGTCGCCAGCTGCTTCTTTTCACCTGACAGTGAGGAGTTTTGCCAGGGGGACATAGTGCATGGGAGGATCACGCTATTCCCCCCAGTCCACCCCCCCCGAACAGGCGCCCTGACCTACCACAGGAGGCGCTAGTGCAGTGACCAGAACATAGACCCACATCTGGCTTCCCACCCGTAGACACAGCCAATTGTGTCTGTAGGGACGCCCGACCAAGCCGGAGGTAACAAGGAGTCGAACCAGTGATCCCTGTGTTGGTAGCAAATTATTTTCTTAGTTGAATATACCGGCATCATCGTTCTTCTAGGGCTGTGCAAAAGACTAATATTATCATTTATTATGTCTCAGTGGTATAGTATCATGCTGAAATCTGGTTACTATCATATTGTGATGTTCCATTTTTTGTATAAATTAATGATAATGATAATAGATTACCTAAACTTTCTCAGAGGTCAGAAATATTTGAAACCTAATTTTGGTTTAATATTATACCTCAAATTTCCAAACAGCTTAATGTGATGAGCTCCTACTGGATCCTTAATTATGGTATTTTGTGCTATGTAAGTAGATATTGTGATTTCGCGACAGACATGGGCACAAGTCCATGAATACTGGGATGGCATCCAGCGTTTTACCTGTGCCCCCATCCATAGGTTTAGTGGTTGTGACAGGAAGGGCATCAAGACATACAATTTTGCCAAATCATTATGCGGATTGACAAGACCATACCACATCAGTCAAGGCCTGGGTTAACAATGGCAGCCATTGGTCCTGTGCCCCAACAGGGTGCCGATGAAAACTATCAAATCTGCTGTGGCGACCCTTGAGAAACAGGGAACAAGCCAAAAGAAGAAGACATTTTCATATTATGTAGATATTGTGATGTGTATGTATCAAGCTTCTTCTTTTGGCTGCTCCCATTAGGGGTCACCACATCATTTCCATCTCATCCTGTCCTCTGCGTCTTCCGCTGTCATGCCACATCCATAAACCTCCTCTTTGGCCTTCCTCTCTTCCTCTTGCCCATTGAAGTCCGCTCCATTTGCCACTCTCTCCTCTTTAGGTGCACTCTCCACCACTTCATCCAACTCACTCCAAAATTCTTTTTTCTCTTCCATCTCGCATCCAACTTGCAACGCATATGTGCTGACAACATTCATCATCAAACTTTCAATTTCCAGCTTTATACTCATCACTCTGTCAGTCTCTTCACCTCCAACGCACTCTTGACATACTCTTCCTCAGAATTACCCCTCCCCCATTTCTCCTCCCAATCGCACCTTGGTAGAACGGTTTGAACCCACCTCCGATGCTCCTGGCCTTACTCCCCTTCCACCTGGTCTCTTGCACACAGTATACCTACTTTTCTTCTCTCCATCATATCAGCCAGCTCTTTTTTTAAGCCAGCTCTCTCCCTTTACCAGTCATAGTGCCAACATTCAGAGTTCCGATTCTCACCTCCACACTCTTACCCTTCCTCCTCTCCTGCTGCCTCTGGACATGCCTTCCCCCTCTCCTTCCCCTTCGCCCAACATTAGCATAGTCTCCACTGGCACCCTGCTGGCCAACAGTACTGGTGGCGGTCATTGGGGACCCAGGCCTAGACCAATCCATTATAGAAATCTGATTTATGATCCGCATATTTGATTTGGCAAAGATTTTATGTCGGATGCCCTTCCTGACGCAACCCTCCCCATTTATCCCGCAACCCTCCCCCAGCACTAAGAATGCACTGGCTTGTGCAGCTCCAGTGGCCGGGATATGTATAAATCAATATTGTGTAAAATTCTCCATAATTATCACAATAATGATATTTGCCGTATCTCCCAATACTATGGTCAGCCAATATTCCTAATGCCCCTTTCTGTTATCCTCCTAGGGTCCTGAGAGAAGAGCGGATTATAAAGGAGGCAGAGGAGCGGAAACGCAGGGAGGAGGAGGCGTGTGCTATGGCCGAGGAACAGCGGAGGAGGGACGAGGCCCAGCGTCTGCAGGACGAAAAGGAGGCCCAGGAGAGAGCCAAGGCCGAACTAGAGGAGAACCAACGCCTCCAGAAACAGGTAAATCGGCTCTCATCATTCAGAGATTGCGCTGATGCGCCCCAAAACAGTTCAGTACAGTACAACTTAATTTATCCCTAAAAGGAAAAAGGACATGACAGCTTGCAACATAACACAAGACAACATGCATAACATCAACGAAACAGGAAAACCTACAACACCAACAACATACTATCCACATCGATCACAGACAAACACCGTAATGAAAAAACTGTTTGACCTAACAGTAGGCCTATTTAACGATAGAAAAGACCATAGCACTGAGAAGACAGATGGGATAAATGACTTGAAGTAACAATTACTTTTAATCTACTACTACTACTTTTGGCTGCTCCCGTTAGGGGTTGCCACACCGGGTCATCCGTTTCCATCTCTTCCTAACCTGCTGCACATCCTTCCCACCTCAGTTTCTCTGTCTAGCCAATTGGTACAATTCTTTTTCTCCTTCCTTAGTGTCGAACCTCTCATACAACAATTACTTTTAATAGGCAAGCTAAATCTCCACCATTATAGTTCTTAGTCAGCTATTCGGGCCATCATGACAATATAAAACTTCATTCTGAACCCGATCCTTAGGCTGGTCCAGGGTTTCAGTTACTCGGATAAGGTCAAATGGAATCGCAAGCTGTTTGCTCAAGGCATTAACATGGACATTTGGGCACCTCTGTGACAGCTGTTACTGCCTGAGCTGTTACTGCCTGTCAAGTCAAGGACAAGATAGACACACACACACGCACACACACACACGCTATCCCCAGTCAGTTTACCTGTCACACCATTACTGTCACACCATTAAACTGCCCTCTTATCTTCTTAACTTCAGCACAACCTATTTGTGTGCCCCAGAGGTCGTTCTGCCGCTCTCTTTGTTTGACATCACACTATTTACCAGGCTACCCAGATAGCCAAATTGCTGTGGCCCATCCCCATCCCACACCGACACTTTCATCCGGCTCACATACCGCGTGGAATGATGGCACTTGGGCGGTCCACTCCTGTTTGCCAGATCTGGGCCAGAACCAAGCCATAGCAATGCCACATGTGCCACATATTTGCCGAAAGTGGCCCATATTTGTTTTGTGATATTTGGGCCATATTCACCGTTTACCACACGGGCCACTTCAGGGTCACATCCAGATTACTTGTTGCTGAGAGCTCCGCATCGTTGCCAAAAAGAACCACATTTGATTTGGCATATTTGGGCCATATTTGCTATTATACATGTGGGCCACTTCAGGCTCACATCCATTTTGTCAGGTCCAGAAGAAGGCCATCAGTGCCGCATCATTGCCTGAAGTGGCCCACATTCGGATGCTGTCTGGGTAACACAGCTGGCTTTCACTTGGTGACCTCATTTGATGATGCTCTTCTCCAGAGCTGTGTCCACCGTTACGCCGTGTCACTGTGTTTTCTTGTCCTTGGTGGTAAATATCAATCTACACTGTTGATCCCACAGCTACAGTCCTTTCTCTTTTTTTCTTTTTTTTTAAGTTTATGAGATAAACCGTAATGTGAATTCACGCTTGATACTTTCCTGCCATTGTGGACTTTGCTGACGAGCAGATCAGGCAAATTATTGACAGTTAGCACCACCAGATTTGCATTTCACCAGAAAGACCCATCAATTCATTGAAGAGTGTATCCTGTCAACCTATGCTCTTATGAAAGCAGTGACTGTTAGCCTTATCCGCCACACGCTTTCTGTCGCCCCCTTGTGGTCCCTCAAAGAAATGGCAGTTGTGGTTGAATTTGGTTTGAAATTGTTACGGAGAGCACCAACTATTGTGTTTTTTGTCTTGAGTGGCCCTCGTGGGCCTAGTAAATGATGAAAATAGACACGCTTGGCTGAGTGGTCCGAGAAAATTACACTTTTGTGATCGTAAAGGATAATTGCAGAGAAAAAACACACCCATATTATATAAGAGCCCTGTTTATTTTGCCCAGTTTCCCCCTACCCACCTCCCAGCCGCCTCCACTCTGCAGACGTTGAAAATTATTGCTGGATTCTTGCCTTTGTGTGTTTCAGAAAGAACAGGCTGAGGCTAAGGCCCGGGAGGAGGCGGAAAAACAGCGGCTGGAGAGGGAGAAACACTTCCAGAAGGAGGAGCAGGAGAGACTGGAGAGGAAAAGGGTAGGGATAATTCATCTCTTCCTCTCCTCCGTCATTCTTCCACCAGTCAGATTTGTGGTCAATCAGTGTTCCAGCTCCCCACGCTCAAATGTGAATCGGGTTTGGTATGATGATGGTAGACACTTTGCTCCTAGTCCTGTCTTCATAGATTGGATATGAGAAAACCATTGTGTCAGAATCCTTGCAGGTTTTGAATGTAGTAGAAAATCCACCAAAGAAATTGATGTGTTTAATTGTGAATAGGCTCTATCCTCAACTCTCAACTGCTGCTGACCTTTTTTAGACATTGCACAGAACTATGTGCCTGCATTGCTGGAGATATATTTTTGCATACATTTACATGGTGGCTTTTTTAGTTCGCCTTATCCAGAAGCACTCTAAAAAGTCAGGGCCAAAGAGAATGATGATTGTGGCTTATCCTGAGTAGGCTGTTTGCATGCCATAAATTTACTCTGTGTGTACTGTAGCCTGGAGTCGGGGGTGGGATCAGACTATATATAAATGCTATTGTTGGAAGTCTTACTGGGCAGGTCATCTATGTGTTGAAGTGTTAGCGGAGGTGTGTGTGTGCGTGTGTGTGTTAATGCATGCATATGTGCATGTGTGCAGATATGTATGTGCACAGGCGTGTATGTGACCGTTACCACGTAGTCGCAGCATGCCACCCACAGTTTGCTCAAGCTGCCACTGATACCAGCTCAGCCTTTCTTTCCCTCTCATCATCGCCGCATGTGCAAGACTCTTATCAAGGCCTTCCAGCCCTGGCTCGGCTTGTAAAGTGTGGCTCTGCGCTGGAATTAGCCCACAAGAACACCATGTTCTCTAAAACCCAAACTCCCTGGACAGAACCAATGCCTGCTGTGCTCAGCCTACTTTAATTAATTCCCCCATCTCCCCCATGTCATTGCATCTACAGGTTTAATCGATTGAATAGATATATCTTATCAATTTGCACTTGCAAATATTTACATAACAGGATGTAATAGAAAACAGATAAATCCACATACACAGGTTGTTTTGCTGCACTTGGAGAGGGCTGTGCAGAGACCCCACTAAGACATGACATAAAATTAGCAGCCAAACTAAATACCAAAACCATGAGCATGTACATGAATAACCATGGGTCCTTTAAATGCTATAATTTTATCACTGGCAGCTGCAATTGACTCGCTCTTATTTTGTGCTACAGTGATCTTATACTTGCTCCGTGTCCTCACAAGGAGGTCGCATATTCTATCAATCTTTGCTATTTTCCATGCATACAAATCAGTGTGCCAAGAGCTCCTCGCTCAGATTTGTCAGTTTGGAGAAATGACTCGGACTCATTTTTATTCCCACAAAGAATACAGTGCAAGCTCGGCTTCGATCTCTCTTGGCCTCCTCTCCCCTTTTCCTGAAGATTGTTTGTTCATCCCTCGTGACAATACGAGTTGCAAGGCTTTTCAACTTTTGTCAAACTTTGGACCATCCTAACGCCTCGTTCACACAGTAAGCACAATTACCACTCAACCATTACCCCCCCCCCCGCCTTTTTCTCCCCAATTACTCCGGCTAAGTACCTCACTCTTCCGGGCCGTCCCGGTCGCTGCTCCACCCCCTCTGCCGATCCGGGGAGGGCTGCAGACTACCACATGCCTCCGATACATGTGGAGTCGCCAGCCGCTTCTTTTCATCTGACGGTGAGGAATTTCACCAAGGGGGACGTAGCGCGTGGGAGGATCACGCTATTCCCCCCACCACCACCACCACCAAACAGGCGCCCCGACGACCAGAGGAGGTGCTAGTGCAGCGACCACGACACATACCCACATCCGGCTTCCCATCCGCAGACACGGCCAATTGTGTCTGTAGGGACGCCTGACAAAGCCGGAGGTAACACGGGGACTCGAACCGGCGATCTCCATGTTGGTAGGCAACGGAATAGACCGCCACGCTACCCGAACGCCGCCTCCTCATTCTCCATTTTAAAGGGAAACAATCTCGATTTTGGACATTATCTCTACATGTTGGATAATAGTACTATATAGTAGTAAGGATAACACTCCATTAGCAGCCATAATACTGTATAGTCTTCTGTGTGTCTCGGAAACTCTGCTGAGGTTGTGTGGAAAAGTGTCAATCCGTGAGTGTGGAAAGTACAACCCTTACTTCCTGGTTTGCTGCTGCCTTCAGGGGGCCACATCGAAAAGGGCTACAATGTATAAGAAAATGCAAGTAACAACGCTACATACAGCACAATTTGGCCGCATTTCAGAGACACAAAGAAAACTGCGCAGCATTATGGTTGTTAATGGCATGTGTTATCCTCATTATTATATACACACCACCACTTCCTCAAGCTCAGGTCCTCTACCGGAGGCCGGGAGTTTCAGGATTCTGCGCAGTATCTTCACTGTTCCTAGGACTGCACTCTTCTGGACAAGAGACCTCAGATGTTGCTCCTGGAACCTGCTGTAGCCACTTTCCCAGTTTGGGGGTCATATCCCCTAGTGCTTCTATTACCACAGGGACCCCTTTGGACTTCACCTTACAAATCCATTCCAGTTCTTCCTTCGGCCCTCAGTTCCTCTCTTTATCTTTTCATGCTCCTTTTTTATGATGTTGCGGTCAGCTGGGATTGCCTCATCTATCGCTACTGCTGTTTTCTGCCCCTTGTCAACCATCACTCTGTCTTGTTGGTTGCCCAGCACCTGTTTGTTCGTCTGGAACTTGGAAGTCCCACAGGACCTTAGCTCTGCTGTTCTCAACCACCTTTGGTGGTGTTTCCCATTTGGACGTGGAGACTTCCAGTCCGTATTGGGCACAGATGTTCCTGAACACTATCTCAGCCACTTGGTTATGCCTCTCAGTGTATGCTGTGCCAGCCTGCATCTTATACCCTGCTACTATGTGCTGGACTGTCTAAGGGACATCTTTGCACAGCCTGCAACTTGGATCCTCTCTGCTGTTGTAGACTCCTGGCTCTATGGATCTGGTCCTGAGTGCCTGCTCTTGTGCTGCCATGATCAGAGCCTCTGTGCTGTCCTTCAGACCAACCTTTTCTAGCCAGTGGTAAGATTTATTGATGTCAACCACTCCCTCTATCTGCCAATGGTACATCCCATGAAGGGGCTCGATCTTCCATGATGTCTTCTCTTCTTCTTCCTCATCACCCTCTGTCCCCTGCTGCCTGAGGGTTTCACTGAGCAGTTTGTCCTCGGGGGCCATCTTCCTGATGTGGTCTTGAATGCTCTTTTGTTTCATCCTGGATCGTGGCTCTGATGCTTGGCAACCCCCCCCCCCCCCCACCGCTTGTAGTCTCAGGGTGCTGGACATCGGGTGGAATCCCGTGTGCATTGAGGGAAGTTTTCGTGCCCTGACATCTGTGGCCTCCATTTCCTCTTGCAGCTGGCTTGTTATCCCAGCTGGGTATCTGATGACTGGTAGGGCGTACATGTTGTTTGTCTTTGTGTGTTTGTGTGTGTGTGTGTGTGTGTGTGTGTGAGAGAGAGAGAGATTGTAATAATCATGATTGTTTACCTTTAAGGACATGTACCACCCCCATGATCCCTTGCACGCGAGGGCAGAACAGTTGAGATAATTAATTTCTGGCTGTTTATAAGCATAATAATCGGTTTGTTGTATTCAGTAATACCTCAAAACAAGGCCTATTAATTCTCAGAGGCATTCTTCCTAAACTTATACCTTCCTTTTTTCCTTAGCGTCTGGAAGAGATCATGAAGAGGACACGCAAGACAGATGGGGGGGACAAGGTAATTTTCTCGCCTGGTTTCAAAGGAAAAGCTCACAAGACAACTTAACGTCCTGTTGAAACTAACAGGAACCCTCTCCCACTTAACAGAAGGAGATAAAGTCCTCACCACCGAGCCAAGTCAACGGCAAAGAGGCAGAGTGCAGCAAAGGTGAGAGGAAAATCAATCTGGGCCGCCCAAATCTTGTACGACACATCCAGAAGTGCTACCGGAAGGTCATTAGACTTCACAACTGGTCAACGTCACCCCATTGTTTGCAGTAAATTTTCTTTGTTGGATTAGTATTTCCCAGGTGTATCTGGAAGGAGATGGGTGATATCTGGGAAGGGGTCCAAAGGGATGGGTGTGGTTTGCTACCGGTTGTTTCCAACGGGCAGTTCTTTGCTACATTTGGGATTAATACTTAACAGAGGCTGTCTCAGTTAGCCAGTCCCCAGAATGTGATGTGTTCTGAACGCCGTCGGACAGGATCGTTCTGTCTGTCTGTCTGTATGTATGTATGTCTGTCTGTCTGTCTGTCTGTACATGCACACAAACAAACATACACTCAATATATATATACATCCATCTATACATGTATACACACATGCATACATACATCTGTCTTGTCTGTCTGTCTATCTATCCATCCATCATCCATCGATCGATCTATCTATCTATCTAGCTATCTAGCTATCTATCTTATCTATATCTGTCTATCTATCTATCTATCTATCTATCTATCTATCTATCTATCTATCTATCTATCTATCTATCTATCTATCTATATCTGTCTATCTATCTATGTCTGTCTGTCTGTCTGTCTATCTACCTGTCTGTCTTATCTATCTATCTATCTATCTATCTCTATACAACACAGCAGGTGTGCACTTTGGGTTTTGGTCCCATCTGAGTTGGATTTGCTTTTCAGCGTTTTATATGAAAGGGTCATTAGATTATATCGCCGCCTCATATCCTGTACAGCTGCAGTTTAAGTACTCCTCTGTGCAATAGGACCCATGTGTGCTCGCTGCTTGTCCAAGCCCTGGGACAGGGGGATTGAACAAGGAAGAGGGCCCACGCCAATACCAATGTTTTCGCCTGCAGGCTATCCCACAAATACCAAGCACAAATCTGTGTGTGACACTAGTGAAACTATAAATATTCCCAAAATCATATTGCTCTCACCCCCCCCCCCCATTTACACCACATGACTTACAATTATACAACAATTATACGTACCCAAACGGACAAGGAAGCACACAGCTTCCACGCCCTCGCAGCATGAGGCTGCGCATCATGAAAAGGAGGAAGACGAGGGTTGAGAGTCACATGGATCTGCGCGGTCTGGGAGATGCACCGCCATTTGTGGAAAGATCTCCCGACATGGTGGAAGTCATTAGCCAACCACTGATGTGGTCGGAGGTCCAGGGGGTGGCTGGCAGGCATCCCTTCATTTCGCTCAGGGATGTGGACATCTGTCTGAACCACAGCCCATCCCCGGCAGTCGGTGGGAGCTGAAGGGGAGGGATGCGGACCGCAGGAGTTTAGAAACCTCGTTCTACGTTACCCATCCACCCCGACACAGCTTCAAGGTGGTCATTTCCAAAACCTGGTCAGGTTTGGTGGGCGATCGGGCAGGGTGCATTTGTGTTTACATTCAATCATTTGGCAAAGATGCTTTTATCCAAAGCGACTTGCAAGACAGTTGGCCTCCCCCTCAATCTTAAAATGTCCGGTAACACTTTCTATGAAAATTGCATCTATAACGCCCTATAAGCATCTATAATGCCCATACTTTCCTATAATGTGTATTACAATGACTACCGGCTATGGCTGAAGACTGTGAAATAGCACTGAAGTCTCATTATGCATCTCTACAAAACTTCAGCGAAACAAGTTGGCTATGATGCATTATGACATTTGACAGATGAACAGGCTAATGATGACATATTTATAATGCATAAATCCGTTTTAAATTGACATAATGTATCATAAAGGTGGTTGTGAGGGCATATACATGTTATAATGAATCTTACAATGACTTATAGCTACACTTATAGGGCGTCATAGATGCTTATAGGGCGTTATAGACGCAAGCTCCATAGAAAGTGTCACCAAATGTCCTCATCAGTCAATGTCTTTTAATTGTCCTCATCAGTCAGTGTCCTTTAATTGCGGCATTCTTATTTTAATTTTCTTGTTGATCCTGATTTATGTATCATCTATTGCTTTTATTCAGTCTTTTCTCCCAATTGTACTTTTTTCTCCCAATCACACTTGGCCAATTACCCCACTCTTCCGAGCCGTCCCGGTCTCTGCTCCACCCCCTCTGCCGATCCGGGGACGGCTGCAGACTACCACATGTCTCCTCCGATACATGTGGAGTCACCAGCCGCTTCTTTTCACCTGACAGTGAGGAGTTTCACCAGGGGGACGTAGCGCGTGGGAGGATCACGCTATTCCCCCCAGTTCCCCCTCCCCACTAAACAGGCGCCCTGACCGACCAGAGGAGGCGCTAGTGCAGTGACCAGGCAACATACCCACATCTGGCTTCCCACCCGCAGACACGGCCCATTGTGTCTGTAGGGATGCCCGGCTAAGCTGGAGGTAACACGGGGATTCGAACCGGTGATCTCCGTGTTGGTAGGCAATGGAATAGACTGCTACACTACCCGGACGCCCATAATCTTTTATTTTTCTGTAAATTGTATTGTCTATTTTGTGTATTTTCTTTTTTTCCTTTTCTGTAAAGCACTTTGTAAACTCTGTTTTTGAAATGTTATTTTGAAATGTATTGTTATTACTATTATTATCATTATTACTATTATTATTACTATTATTATTTTGTTGTTGTTGTTAGTAGATAATTTCTAGTTTGACCAGTTGGCATCACAGATTTACATGGTAATATATCGAGGTAGCGCTATATAACTTAGTCATAGTAGTACTACATGAAGTACTAGTAGTAGTACATCTGCTAAACAGCAGTCATATCGTGGCCAGGCGTGCATGTCAGATGGGGTGCGTTTGGTTTCGGTGCTCATGCAGTGGGGTTGAGTGGGAAAGTTACAGGACCAGGTGGATTAACAAAAGTGTAAAATGGGCAGATTATGCCGTGAGCATGAAACGGAGAGCACAATTAGGGTTGTGTTTACGTGTGAGTCTGTTCACGTGGATGGTTCACACACCAATTTAATTTTCCTTTCGCTTTGTTTCCTCCAGCATCTGCGGACTATCAGCCAAGGTCAGAGGTCAGAGGAAGGTAAGAGCAAAGCTCATCAGATTTCCATTTCTTTCTGATGGCGGTTTTCTTCCTGCTTCTTGTTGATGCACGACCACCGTGAGCGGTATAAAACTCATATGCCAGGAACACGGGCCTACTAATCAGGACTGCCGGAGAGCTGCAGTCAAGCCTCAAAGGAAACAAAGGAAGACGCGAGGCCCCGGGCCCACAGTAAACACTTTATTTCTTTTTTTGGAGGATGTTTAACTTTCGGAATTTAAACATGCTTCTCAGGCTGAATTTTGAAAGCATGAATACAGGCTCCCATAACTGGATCATACCGGTATCCCACGTTTTATATGAGGGGGTTTGTCCTTTTTAAACCACAGTCAGACTCCTCTCTGTGAAGGTACTCGACCTTCGCTCTCTGCGTGAAGTCAGGGAGTCGAGGGGGACTGAGGTTTTTGCTTCAGACTACCCCTAAAGGCAGGTGGAGGGTCCTGTATAGGCCTGCTGTTGAGAAACGGATGGCAGACCTCCAGAGCTCACCTGGATCCGAGCACTGGGGGGGACTGTCCTCCCTGCACACAGAGGGCGACGTTAGAGCATTTAGTGTCTCTTGTCCTGGACTTGCGGGCTTATCTAGGGTACTGCAGGAATGGGTGGAAGCTTTGGGGGAGGATTTCTCTGTCCCCTTGTTTGTTTTTGGACCCAAAAAGAAAAGAGAGGCTGCTTCTGGTCCTAGTGAACTTTCTGTTTGGAACTGCTAAGCTAGTGGTCTGGAACAGTTTCCCAACCCAGTCCTCAAGGAACCCCCTATCCTGCAGATTTCCTTTGCAACCCTGAATAGGTACCTGTTTGTCGTTATTCAACCAATCAGCAATGAATTATGTCAGCTGTTGCACACTTTACATAATTAAGTGCTGTGAGATGATTGGTTGAGTAAGTACCAGCAGGGCTACCTATGCAGGGTTACAATGAAAATCTGCAGGATAGGTTTTCCTTGAGGACTGGGTTGGGAAACGCCGATCTGGAAGACCAGGGAGAGTCAGATGCCAGGTCAGGGCTGGACTGATGTGGTGCAGGGTATGAAGGGCTTGGTGGCGGCTTGTCTGAGGATGGAGCACGCTTTCTACACCCTGACCAGTGATCTGGACTCTTTCAGGGCTTTGCGGGGGTTAAGAAAGGTTAGATGGGTCCCTTGTTCTCAATTTTTAATTCATCATGGTCGTGTGTGTGTGTGTGTGTGTGTTTGTGTGTGTGTGTGTGTGTGTGTGTGTGTGTGTGTGTGTTTTGATTGAGCCACAGTGATGATGCTTAAGATTTTGTTTTTGTTTTTTAGTTTACCGGTTTAATGTTGACATGATGGGAATGGAGGATTTTTATACTGTGATGTAAATAAAAGTTATTTTAAAAGTCTCCCTCTCCTTCTGTATCTCTCTCCCTCTCTTTCTCTCTCCCTCTCTCTCCATCTCCCTCTCCCTCTCCCTCTGTCTCTTTCTCTCCTTAAGCTCCACGGCCCACGTGGTCAATGGTGTCCAGCCAGCCAGACATGAAAACGGTCTGTCTGCTAAGGGGGATACGGCTCATTTTGAAGAGATCATCCAGTTGAACAGCACCAACGGAGGGCGGGACAAATCCAAGAGTGACATGCCCGCCGAGCCAATCCTCGCTTTCGAGAGCGAGGAGCCTTTCATGAAGAAAGCAGGTCCCATGAAGCCTCAGCATGTCGCGGGTATGCTCGAATGTGAATTTAAACACTGGGCAGGGGTTCAGTGTGTTTCTGTGTGCTCCCCGTCTGTTCCCTGCTTATTTCTTTTCTCTTTTTTTTCCAAGGAAAACAAATCGAACTGAACAGTGACAGCTGAAAGACTCTATGATATTTTTTAACATTTGAACATCCCCAGATCCCATTTACCCACATCCTGCTCCCCGTTATCTACTCCTACCCCGTCCCGCAGGCCCCTTCTCAGAAGAGAATGAAACCACATCACAGTGGGTTAAATATAAACACGAAAAAGGAAACAAAAGAAATAAAAAAAGGTAGATAAGTAAAAATAAATAAAATAGAATAAAGAAGTGAGTAGATAAATAA
Organism: Lampris incognitus; assembly: GCF_029633865.1. Classification (NCBI taxonomy): domain Eukaryota; kingdom Metazoa; phylum Chordata; class Actinopteri; order Lampriformes; family Lampridae; genus Lampris; species Lampris incognitus. Next base: position 4,905,546 of record NC_079219.1, on the reverse strand, counting down.
AAGAATGAATACCTTACTAGCATCTGAGCCATTTTAATGGTCTTTTGGGGCTTTATGAGGTTGGGGACTGCTGGCTGTGTTTCTCTCTTAAAGGGCAAATTCACAGATTTTCAGCCTGATCCCTGTCTGTCTGCGGCGGGGCGGCGCATGAAAAACTCCTGCAGTCGTTTCTGCGTCTCTGCAGCAGCCGTGAAACCAAGTTTTTCCTTTTTTATGTGTGGGAAAACTACGCTAAGCGGGGTTTCTGATACTCTAACAAATGTTTCAAAAAACACATCCTCATTCTCCCGGCTAATGTTTTTATTGACAAACATTCAAATATACAGGCATTACAGACATGTGCTCAACAAGATTATGAGAACGGGTAAGAGCTTCACAAAAGGATAAAATAAAAGATAAAGAAGACACAAAAATTAACATCGGGGTAATGAACTACATTATCATAAAACGATGAGAAAGAACTCGTATCATAAACTATCACATTATTCCTCTTTAAATAATTCATCATACATTTTCACTGTGTTATTGCTTTTTTATCATTCATAAGTTCCAGAGTCTTAACCTACTCTTTAAATTCACCTACAAATCCAGAAAAAATTGGGGGTGACTTCTGTTATTCTGCGTTTGTGTGTGTGAAATTTACCATGTAGGATGAACAAAATTACAATAAATTCAGTGTTATTAATGTTTCCAGTGGTGGAAGCGACGTCCCACAACACTAGCAAAGAGGGTCAGCGGGTGAAGATACAGACGCTTGGGCGCAATGCATTCTGGTACATGTAGGCACTGTGGGAAAGACTCTGTGACCAGGGGCCTCATGTATCAACCGTTACTATGGGAACATTTGTTCTTACACACCCATGGGATTTTTTAGCCCTCCAGATTGTCTGACAGGCAGTAAGTAGCAAAGCATGATGGTTATTTGTAATTCCTTCCTCCTAACATCTATTGTCTACCTCTTGCAGCGAGCAGTCACCCAGGCCTGCAGAGACTTCAGTGTGAGCCAACCGGTGTCTAGATTCAGGGGTTACCCAGGTTCTACACTGGCCTCTGAGACAAACCTCAGGGCTAAAAAATCCCATGGGTGTGTAAGAACAAGTTTGTCCATAGTAACGACTGATACAGGAGGCCCCTGGAGAGCCCCGATTTCTCCATCAGTACACAATGAGGACCTTATTGCTTCAGTCGACTACATTACTCATCAGTACCGATCGCACATACACAGGAATTTCTCTTTAACAGTTTTTAAACTGATGTCAGATCTTTCTAGATTACTTTTTAAAACTAAGATTTACTCAGTTTCTTCACTGTCCATGATGGAAAACCAGTAGCAATTGTAATTTTATTCAGTTTACAGAACATTGCAAGTACATTCTTCACAACAATGAGATCCGCTGTCAACAAAATTCCCATGATTTTGGAAGCAGCTTTTTTTGTTTCAGGGTGTTTTGGGCCCTGAATAAGGCGTTTCGAGGATGCCGTCTAATCCATGTTTAGATGTTACAACATTCCCAAGATACTGTACACAAATTTTACAACATGTAAAATATATTGTATGATATTTATTTATTATATCATCATATATCTTCCAATATAATACAATATTAATAAAATATAATTATCGTATTATTTTATTTTATATGAAAATGTACTGTATATTTACATATTTACAAGATATTTCGTATAATGTGCTGAAAAGACCTGTCAGGGACATAAGTTACCTTAACTGCTCAGCAGCGTAATACCTTATCATCTTACCTACGGATCCATGTTTCTTCATTTTCTCTCTTAGCAGCGACTGGGGCTCCAGTTTATGTACTTGAGATGATAATGCGCCCATCTGCTTTTAGCATTTGACTCCTCACGTCAACGACGGAGCCTAGCAGCATGCCGTTAATACTGCAACATGAGGCGCCATTGGTCAATGCCGTTGTCCTTGGTGCGGAAAGACGGATAAGCTGAGCTCTCGGGGGGGGGGGGGGGGGTTGGGTGCTCAACACTACTCGGGTGCGGGTCAATCCCCGGCTGAATGTGAGGACCTTGGTGGGGGGCAGATTGGCAAAGGCACCCATAACCCACCCTCCAGAATTCCCATGGGGGCTGTGGTTTGTGGAAGGGATCGTCCATGGGAAAGGGGGGATGGAGGTGGTATCGGTGTACCGATGACAGCTTTTATCCAACAGCCCCACTGATTTGGGCCTGCGGGGAATTCCCTGAATGTTGGAAGCGGTCCACAGGTGCTGCGCTGCCAGGGAGGAGAAACAGGACACCGCTGCGGTTACGAATCCCCAGCACCACCTCCTCGTCCCCCGTCCCCCCTCCCGACGATGACGTCAGCAGTGCCGCTCACCACCCCACCCCATGCCACCCCGCCCCTCTCCTCCTGATTCTTGGCCAAGGCTTAGCCTACACCTGCTAGCCTGCAGACAGGCCGCGGGTCATAAATAATATCCAAAGCAAACTGAAGGAGCTCTGCCCCGCGAGCTCTCCGTTTCACCACTGCCACTGAAATTTTCCCTCAAATTACCGTTTCATTTGCTTCATCTCACCCTACAACATACCTAAAGCGGTTTCCTAAAGGTTGTTCGAGATGTGAACATTACAACGGTCTGTCTGTCCCAGGAGAGGGGCGTATCTGGCCATCGACTATTCATGATTTATGACGAGGCCTGTTGTGTATCCAGAAGATTAATGTAATTGCGACTAACTGCTAAGATGTAACTCCATATAGACTGGGGGGGAATTTACTTCAAAGCATACCGCCGGGTCTAATTTGAATGTTGATATTTGCCATGACTGTGGTTGTACTCACCCTCCTCACAGGCGCCATTGTCAGTCAGATGGCTGGCCGACAGTAATCGCCGACTGATTCGCCGTATTAATTGCATTTTCTCACTGCGGTGACCGAATGGCCTACTGAAATTAGGGTGACTCCCAGGGTTGTTGTTTAATCCGCCCACCTTTTTTAGCTGCGCACATTAACAAGCTAACAGAGTCTCATGGTTTCAAGGTCCCTGGAAACCTGCTCCGATGACCTTTTGCATTTTATCTCGCCATCAGGTCAGGGTTTTACTGAGCCCGTGTCATTACTCAGATCAATGTAAGTGGCTCTCGCTACAGCTCAGCATAAAATTTGGCCTCCATGGGGCATGGCGGTCTATTCCGTTGCCTACCAATGAAGGGGTCGCAGGTTCGAATCTCCGTGTTACCTCTGGCTTGGTCGGGCGTCCCTACAGAAACAATTAGCCGTGTCTGCGGGTGGGAAGCCGAATGTGGGTGTGTGTCTTGGTCGCTGCACTAGCGCCTCCTCTGGTCTGTTGAGGCGCCTGTTCGGGGAGAGGAGGAACAGGGGGGAATAGCGTGATCCTCCCACGCACTACGTCCCCCTGGTGAAACTCCTCACTGTCAGGTGAAAAGAAGCGGCTGGCGACTCCACATGTATGGGAGGAGGCATGTGGTAGTCTGCAGCCCTCCCTGGATCAGCAGAGGGGTGGAGCAGCGACCGGGACGGCTCGGAAGAGTGGGGTAATTGGCCGGATACGATTGGGGAGGAAAAAAAATCGGTCTCCATTTTGTCTGTTTTGTTGGTCACCCGGGGATGGTCCTTGGCGTGGATGGGCGCCCTCTGATCTCTTTACTGTGCTCTCTTTTCTCCCTCTCCAGAGGTCCTGTGAGGCGGTCCCAGGTTGAAGACAAGCCTTAGACCCCCTTCCCTTCCAACCACCCCAGCCACCCCGTCCTCAACCCAGCCAACGCTCGCATGGGGAGAAAGATAACCCTCCTAGAGAAAGCACACCGACCTGACCTGTGCCAAATTATCTGTCAGTCGCTCTCTAGGGCCGCAAAAATATATATCACAGAGAAAAAAAACGGGCTTTTAACGGAGGGTGCCGGGGCCCGAAGAGACGACTTGAAGAAACCACTCTGCAATCAGCAACAGACACAAGCAACAGACAGAAGACGGTGAAAAGACGTCGCCACGTGTCATCACATCAGTGTTAACGTTCGTATCAAGTCATCATGGCACCAAGTCAGTGCACCTTAATACTTGACAGTCTCGTCTATTGTATAGTCCAGTCCAGCTGGTGGGAGAGGCGGGAATTACACCCTGACCATTACCAGTAATTACTTCGTTACAATATAAGCTGAGAGAAAAAAGTGAATTTGATTTTTGTCATGTTTAGTTATTTAACTCGGGGAGGAGTGGAACGGCCGGGTACGGGTTCTGTGTGAATAACGGTTAGGACTTGTGCGGTTCTGAACGGCGCGGGGAGGGGGTCTGTGGAATTCATTCGAACGAAACGTTAACGCTGCCTTTTTTAGTCCGTTCAGTCAGGTTATTATGTGCGGATGACATCGCCGTTTGTGTTGTGTTGCCCTCCGCCGGACCGCCGCCGCTGCACGGAGACCCGCGTTCTTCCCTCCTCGCACACCGCCCAGTGTACGCAGAAGTGGATGTAATGACAGGCGGGCGCTGGGGTGTGAAGGGAACCTGCGGTGGAAATTCGTAACTCCAAGGTCAGATTAGAGACGGCGTCGTTGCCTCGGGTTGGAGAGAGAATGTAAACTTTACCTGCCCGTTTTAAACCATTTGTGCAGTTTTTATTTTTATTTTTATTTTTTTTCACCTGTGCAAGAATGATTGGGTTTTGCCGTTTGCATTGTGGTTCCACAGACCCAACGTAAATAAAATGCTGGCGCGTGTATATGCTATAAATATATTTTGATGTGTGTGTGTAAGGGTCAGTGGGATTAACCAAGTCTTATTAAAGACAAAACTGTCAAGGTATTCTCAGGACTCTTCGTCTTTTTGACTTGAATAAATATGGAGGGGGAGGAACGGCGGCGCAGTGGTTAGCACGGTGGCCTCACAGCAAGAAGGTCCTGGGTTCGAGCCCCGGGGTAGTCCAACCTTGGGGGTCGTCCCGGGTCGTCCTCTGTGTGGAGTTTGCATGTTCTCCCCGTGTCTGTGTGGGTTTCCTCCCACAGTCCAAAGACATGTCAGGTGTCCCTAGGTGTGACTATGTGTGTGTGTGTCGGCCCTGTGATGGCCTGGCGGCCTGTCCAGGGTGTCTCCCCGTCTGCCGCCCAGTGACTGCTGGGATAGGCTGCAGCATCCTGCGACCCGACTTCAGAGAAGTGGCTTGGATAACGGATGGATAAATATGGAGTGGTTAACTGTCGGAGTTTATGAAAAGAGAAAGGTAGGAGTTTGTGAATAGGGTCTTTATTTTGCAAACACTTTCTTGTTTTCATTTGGGCAGGACAAATGATCATTTCAAAATCCATCCATCCATTATCCCAACCGCTTATCCTGCTCTCAGGGTCGCGGGAATGCTGAGGCCTATCCCAGCAGTCACTGAGTGACAGGCGGGGAGACACCCTGGACAGGCTGCCAGGCCATCACACAGGGCCAACATACACACACACACACACACACACACAGACACACATTCATATCTAGGGACAATTTAGTGCGGTGAGTCACCTGACCTCCATGTCTTTGGACTGTGGGAGGAAACCGGAGCCCCCGGAGGAAACCCACACAGACATGGGGAGAACATGCAGACTCCACACAGAGGACGACCCGGGATGACCCCCAAGTTTGGACTACCCCGGGGCTCGAGCCCAGGACCTTCTTGCTGTGAGGCAACCGCGCTAACCACTGCGCCACCGTGCCGCCACATTTCAGAATCAACAGTACAGTAGACTTGTGCATTATTCACATTGTAAAGGATGCAGTGTGAGGCAAAATGGGCCCGTTAGACTTGTTAAACCAAAACTCCTACTGCTTGATAGGAAATAAAATCTACCAACGTCCACTTTTTATGACTTTTTATGAAGAAAAATACCCTTGGCACATGGGACCCAAAAGAAAAAAATCAGTTTAATTTGATGACTTCCTGGACAACCGCCCTGTTTCTCCTCTAAAATCTCCCTAATCACTGCTAGAGTGATAAAGTTCTTTGCAAACGAAGCTGAAATTTAAAAGCTGCATGTGCCTGATGAAATAACGCGACTCCTTTTCATTCATATTGCACCGCACGTTGCAACAAAAAACAACACAAAAATTGCGATGTTGATTTGTTTATTAACACCGATGTCACATTGCATTCCATCAACATGGCGTATAATGTCATTATATGCTTTCTGGGGAATGATCTGTGCTGCAGCTTGGACATTTCTTCAGTATTTATATGCGTGCCGGAGGCCTTTCCAGCCTGCCCGGCATATTTAGAGAAGTCGAACTGACAGTGACGACGAGGGAAAGATTGCAAACTAATCACAGGAAAATAGATTTGGAGTCGTTTCTAACGAGCTGTACTTTGTTGAGGTTCTAGACACGAGGCCTTGCTCAGCTGTCCCTTTCAGTTTCAGTATCCTTTTCCAAAAAAAAAAACCCCCCCTACGGGCGGTACATGCCACGGCGTCTGCAGCCCCAATGTTACCACTTTCTGGTTGCCGGTGGGAGGGCTGGCACTTACATGAGCCTGTTTTTCTGTTCATCCTTGTAGACAGCTGCACCGCATTACAAACAGGATTTATGTCCCGCTTCTCTCTCTCTCAAGCAAAAGCATGCTGCACAGATCATCGCACATAATTCATTTGATTAAGATCACATAGCTGTGCGTATGATATGACAAACCTGATTCATTGCTCGACTCGATGGGTTGAGCATCTGCACGACTCGCTACCTGTTAAGTGCAGAGTTGGGTTTTTTCCCCCCTTCATCCTTCCCTCGATACATTAGATGAGGTGATGATGATTTGTTCTAATATTTGTGCCGTTTCTTTGACCCCGTTTACACTTGGTTTTAAAATGTGTGTGTGTGTGTGTGGGGGGGGGGGGGGGTTGCAATCGGATCACAAGTGGGCAGCTCCAAATACAAGTGTACACGACCACCAAAACGTTTTGTGAACCGGTTACTCAAACCACTTGCCAAGGTGGTCTGGGACGCATTTGACCACATATCTTTTGTAGTATAAACGCTAATGTGTCCTGATGCGTCCCCGACAAGGACGTAACAGGAAATCTTCTTCGTCTTCTTCTTCTTCGGAGCAATGAAATCTGATCACAAGTGGTCAGCAGGTCGCAGTTGGAGACGCGTGACAGACACAGGTGTAAACGGCGACGTGTCTCGCTGTCCACTTGTGATCCGATCGCCCGAAACACATTTTAAAACCAAGTGTAAACAGGGTCTTCGTGTGAGAGTTTATATTACATTTTGTTTGTATCTCCCGTGAAAAAAATTATTTAAGCCATGCCAGAAGGCAATGATTTAGCAGATTTAAGTTTAGGCACTAATCAGCAGAATGAAACACACAGCCCATATGCATGAAATAACAGAAGAGAACTCAGAACACCATATTATCCTTTCAAAGCTCGTAAAGTGCGGGGGGAAATGACCACCTTCCAACGCTAGTAAATTTAAGCTGTTGATAGGAAGTGATATCATTTGAACTTAGATTTAGTTACATTTGTGGAAATTCATATTAAGGACTGTTTCTGTTTAGCTTGTGATGGATGGCCGACCAGAACCAGACTTTATTATCAAGTACGCTATTAGACTTTTTTTACAAAAGGAATTTGTCCTCACTTGTCAGAAATCACAATGTACTTAACACACGTAAATTCATCCAAACATACAAAAACAATAAAAACAAAGAGAGCACTGAACTGGAATCACTGTCCGTCTGTCCGTCCGTCCGTCCATCCATCCATTATCCGAACCGCTTATCCTGCTCTCAGGAGCTTATTTCAAGCAGTCATTGGGCATCAGGTGGGGAGACACCCTGGACAGGCCGCCAGGCCATCACACAGGGCTGACCCACACACACACACATACACACACACACACACATTCATACCTAGGTGCAATGTAGTACGGCCGATTCACCTGACCTACAGGTCTTTGGACTGTGGGAGGAAACCCACACAGACACAGGGAGAACATGCAAACTCCACACAGAGGACGACCCGGGATGACTCCCAAGGTTGGACTACCCCGGGGCTCGAACCCAGAACCTTCTTGCTGTGAGGCGACCGTGCTAACCACTGCACCACCGTGCCAACCTGGAGTCACTATCTGTGCACTACTTTGAAACTAATGGATGGTGATATGATTGTATAGAGTTCAGGGAGACCGTCACTACCTAAAACCTGCACAATATCCAATCTGATCCCTCACATTTTTCTCGGGTACATTATCTAAAACCGGGGCGACCTTGAATTTACAAGCTTAACGTGAGTCAGTTGCACTGTATCACATTATAATATTCAAAATTCCGAGAGCTGCATCCACCCATGCCACCAGAGGACAGCACTGCAGCACTGAGGTATTGCACAGCATATCAAATTACCCTGGAGTCGATGAAAACTATTGAGTCTCTCACAGGCGGCTATCTCGCGAACAATCTAAATGCTTTTCCAAAGCATGCCGTCTTTTTTTCCAGTCCATAAATTAGCCTTGTTTATTTATTTATTTATTTATTTCACCCCTTTGGTCCTCTCCTAATGGTCCTGTTGCATGGGGTACTTCCTGGAAGGGACTCGGGGATTAGCGGACCCTATTTTTAGGAAAGAGAGAGTTAACGGGGCAGTGAGGCAGAAGCAGGCGCTTGGTAGTGCCAAATTGCTGAACCAAGATGGGAAGGAGAAGGAGAATTTGGGGAGAGACTCGTATTTCTCATATTTCCGAAAACAGAAGACGGCAAAGGTTCTGCCAAACAGAGAGTTAGGGGCTATCAATCAGACCTTCTTGAAATATTCCGACTAGCTAGGGTAGCGCAGTGCTCGCGTCCACATCACTTTGATTGATGGGTGTATTATCTCCTCGGGGACAGCCTGGAGGCGTGCTAAATGATAGGTGAGTTTGAAGTGTTGCTATCCCGGCCCTATTCTTGGCCCTCACGCCTACTTGCTGGGCGAGGACAGATAAGTCCTTCTTGTTGAGATTCATGGTAAAAAAAGACCTTGTCACCTATCCTTGTCATGTGTGAGGACTATATGGGCAGCCGTGAGCGTTAAAGGAGCCCCATGTCTTAATGCCTAATGTCCACCGTCTGTCTTCCAAGTTTTGGGGCGTAAGATTGCTGCTGTGTCAGTCGTAAATCCAGTCACCGGAGGACCCTGTGGAATCTTGCAAATGTTATGGAAAGCAAGTGTGCCGCCTCGTGCCATCGGTTTTAATGATATGGAGGGGTCAGCGTTGGGTCAGCGGCCTTGTCACACTCCAAAGAGACCACCGCTGCAAATAAGTAGATGTCCACATATCTCAACCATCAAAGCTGGTGAGGCCAACCTCTGTTTTGTGTTTATTCTCACACCTCCTGCTCCCTCCTGAACTCCTCTTTATCTGCTCAGCAACACGGTGTCCTGACAGCTGCTTTCTGACGACGACACATTAATGGCAGGCCACTGAGAGGCAAGCGCTCGGAGTAAGCCGTTTCCCCTACCCATGCCGGAGCTGTTTGTGCCTCTCAAATAATGATGCTGATCATCCTGTTTGAACCCCAGATAGCCAAATTGCTGTGGCCTGGACCCGTCCCACACCCAACACTTCATCTGGCCCACATACGCGTGGAATGATGGCACTTGGGCGGTTCACTCCTGTTTGCCAGATGTGGGCCAGAACCAAGCCACAGCAATGCCGCATGTGCCACATATTTGCCAAAGGTGGCCCATATTTGTTTTGTGATATTTGGGCCAGATTCACCATCTACCACACGGGCCACTTCAGGGTCACATCCAGATCACATGTTGCCCAGAGCACCACATCTTTGCCAAAAAAGGCCCACATTTGATTTGGCATATTTGGGCCATATTTGCTATTATACATGTGGGCCACAGCAGGCTCACATCCATTTTGTCAGGACCCGAAGCAGGCCGTCAGTGCCGTATCATTGCCTAAAGTGGCCCACATCCGGATGCTGTCTGGGAACCACATGGGTCGATTTTGCAAGTTCCTGGAAACAACACACAAGAGCGTTTTTGATGCTCGATTGCTCCCAGCGGTCCAAGAAGAAAGTAATTTGTTGTTCTGGCTAGCAAAATGTGGAACTAGAATCTCCTCCACAGTTGCTCTTTCAGAAACCATGGGATTAAACGAAGAGCGATGTCCTTGGTCGACATAACGAGGACACCCAGTTACCACAATCAAACCTTAACAATACCAACTTTACCGCTACTTAAACATAACTGCCCCCTCATAGCAAAGCCACAGTGCAGGACTTTTGCATATAGACGAATGTCTGTGACGTTTAAGTTCTTGCCAAACGAGTTCGCACAATGATGATAAAACCTGTCACCGCCAGATAAATCTCTCAGTAGTCTGCAGTATACCGGAATTTGAAATGTGGTGTCTGTGGCGACATTCCCGCACTGCATTCCCGCGCTGGTGCACCGGAAGTGATGTGTAGTGATGTATTTTACGTCACCCGGTAACGGTTGCTTTGCCAGAGCTGAGCTTCCGTGTTTACCTGTGGTGAATTCTCGTCAGAACATTCCTGTACGTCCTGGAGCAGTGTTTCTCAACCCAGTCCTCAAGGACCCCCTATCCTGCATATTGTCTTTGCAACCCTGAATAGGTACCTGTTTGTAGTTATTCAACCAATCAGCAATGAATTTTGTCAGACGTTGCACACCTTGCATAATTAAGTGCTGCGAGATGATTGGTCGAGTAAGTACAAGCAGGGCTACCTATGCAGGGTTACAATGGAAATCTGCAGGATAGGGGTTCCTTGAGGACTGGGTTGAGAAACACTGACCTAGAGAATTCCCTGTTGTCTTCGATGCTGCCCCGTCAGGTGTTAAATCTCTGCTCTCGTCTTTAGCCAGGATGTTATCATTCAAACTGCCCCACCGGAAGTACACACAGGCAATGCACATCCTTTTGTTGAGTGGAAAAACTAACAATAAGGGAAATAATCCAGAGGGGCGCAATTAGTAAACCTGCTTCTGCTTTTGTTTGGAATAATGTTTATATTACTGTAGATGTTGATATTAATATAGACTGGGGGGGGACATGAGCTATTGTGTTTCGGTAAGGTGCGAGAGGTGTCTGAAAACATTGCACAGGTGTTGTCCAGTTAATTGTGTTATTGCAAAATATAGACTAAATGTTGATCCTCGTTGTTCAACGACAACGCGTCTGTTTTGGGGGGACTGTCCCTTTAGTCGCACGTTTTGGTCGCACGACCTGCTGTTCGACACAACACGAGCTGTTCATCTCACACTCAGATCTGAATTCGTTTAGTTTGGCCTCTTTAAAGGACGAGCTGCCTGTCGGGAAAATGTAAGTCATCAGTCTCGTCTCTCTATTAGCACGGCTCCGCGCACGCGCCAGCAGCCCGCGAGTGCGCAAGAGACCGACGCAACCTCGCTGCCTTCACGTCCTCCTTAACGATCCTACCGGGCTCCGCAAAGTGCTGCACAGACTCCGGCGCTGCGCGAGCTCGGGCCTCGTGTAATGAATGTGATCTGATTTGATTTGTGATTTATTTGGTTTGGTTTGGTTTAGTTTGGATTAGGTCTGCGTTTGTTTGATTTCTGTGTCCTTTTGTGTATTATTGTTACTGCTGGGATGGGCTCCAGCATCCGCGCGAGCCCGAGAGCAGGGTGAGCGGTTTGGATGACGGATGGATGGATGGATGGATGCATGGATGCATGGACGGATGCATGGATGGATGCAGGGATGGACAGATGGATGCATGGATGGACGGATGCATGGACTGATGCATGGATGGATGCATGGATGGACGGATGGATGGATGGATGGATGGATGCATGGATGGATGGACGGATGCATGGGTGGACGGATGCATGGATGGATGCATGGATGGACGGATGGATGCATGGATGGATGGATGCATGGACGGATGCATGGATGGATGCAGGGATGGACAGATGGATGCATGGATGGACGGATGCATGGACTGATGCATGGATGGATGCATGGATGGACGGATGCGTGGATGGATGGACGGATGCATGGGTGGATGCATGGATGGACGGATGGATGCATGGACGGATGCATGGGTGGATGGATGACGGATCATGCATTGTGTTGTTGAAACTGTGAACATTTTGTAACTTCAGTTGTGTAAACAAAGTTGTTTTTTTTTAAAATAAAATAAAATAAACAACAAAGAGCGGAACTTCCGTGTGACGAAAGCGTCCGCGCGCCACCGAGTGGCCCGGCTTCGGGGCTTTCTGCCAGAAAGCTGCTGGGCTTTGGCGCTTTGATGGAAACCTGAGAAGGGTCCAAGAGAAGTTTCTGATGTTCCAGAGGAAAAATAAACTCGGTGTTCAGAGGAAGCATTACAGGAGAAGAGAAGAGAAGAGAAGAGAAGAGAAGAGAAGAGAAGAGAAGAGAAGAGAAGAGAAGAGAAGAGAAGAGAAGAGAAGAGAAGAGAAGAGAAGAGAAGAGAAGAGAAGAGAAGAGAAGAGAAGGCGATCGATGGTGAGGAAAATCACGGACAACCATTTGTAGATTCTCCTCGTTGGCGAGGGCTGAAAGAAGAGAAGTAGTAACCCCCGCTGCCAGAAGGGGGAGACAAAACTGCTGCGCTGCAGGTTCGAAGGGGGGCCGCGCAGTTATTTCACTCACGCGTACGTATAGCGCGAGACCCCTCTGTGTTGCCGGAAGTTATCAAAGGTTTTTACACAATCTTAATTTCAATATTTTATGACGTATTGTGTGTGCGTCACAGGGCTCCATGTTTACCTCCGGGTTTCAGCGCAGTGGGGCGTCCGGGTAGCGTAGCGGTCTAGTCTGTTGCCTACCGACACGGGATCGTCGGTTCGAATCCCCGTGTTACCCCCGGTTTGGTCGGGCGTCCCTACAGACACAATTGGCCGTGTCTGCGGGTGGGAAGTCGGATGTGGGTAATTGTCCTGGTCGCTGCACTAGCGCCTCCTCTGGTCGGGCGGGGCGGGGCGGCTAAAGAAAAAAAAAAAATTTCAGCACAGCGCTTTTGTGTTGGAACTGTTATCCATTGAGAGTTCCATTCTTGCCACTTAGTGGCCGTTTCTGGTATCGCAGGTAATTTAGCAATTGCACTTCCTGTGTAGCATAGCGGAAGAGTCTCAGACAGGAAGTCCCTCCTCCTCAACAGAAAAGAGAAGAGCGATTCTGTGTCCAGATGGAGGAGATCATCCTCAGCCATCCTGTTGTTTGCAGACCTCTGAGTGGCATTATCAGTCATTTTGTCATTATCATATTCATGTTTTTTGATGAATCATTTTCTGTAATCTGTCCCAACTTGCTAATATTTTGTTAACATGCGACTAAACGATGCTGTTGGGTTGAACTGGGCATCGCATACTTACCTCATGCATCTACCTGCATATTGTTTTTACTATCATGCTTACCTTTGTACTTACCTGCTTTCCTGCCAGTAGTGTATTACTGCGTGTATTATTATTTTACTTACCTTTATTTTTACTGTACCTTTTTTTTTGCAGTTTCACACGTCTTCATATTAAATCTACAACTCCTGCCTGTTCCTTGGAGAGCTGATATGAAGAGGAGTTTAGCTATCTGTGAAAACTCAGTATAGGCTCACCGTGAGGACACTGGGGAATAACAGTACAGGTTTAGAGAGGAAGCGACCCCGCCCCTTCGTTTAATTGACATGTAAATTGCAGGAATCGCTGACGTACTTCCTCTTTGTCTCACTAGGGTTAAATATGGAGCCTCCCTAATGCCCTTGATGTTAAAAAGCCAAGTTTCTGCCACTTTCAATTCTGTCTGTGATAACTTGTTTCAACATGGTGTATAATGCAATACAGGTGTGGCCACTAACATATCTTTTTGTCTCTCTTGTCAGACGACCACAAGCCTGTAAAAAGATGGCTTGATTGGTGGTCACAAAATGCTAACGGCCCTGTCATTACTGATCGCCAGCTAGCATTTCGTTGTGCGCAAGTGCATGAAATGAAATGACAAAGTGTTCCTGATTCTGGTTCTGATCCTGTAAAAGCCACTCCCCGTGCACAAACCCGACTCCTTTTTCAGGGCCTGTGGGTCATGGAACCACCCTTTCAAATGCCCCTTTTCCGCTACACGGATGGTACCGGCTCGACTCGACTCGACTTTTTTCGTTTTCCGTTACTGGAAAGTACCGGCATTTTGGTAACTGTTACCACTTTTGTGGCACCGCCTTTGTCGAGGTTCCAGAAAAACTGGAAAATCAATGCAGACCAGCTACACCGAGGGGGTACTGTTACGGTAATGGAAAACAACGCTCGTCGAGTCGACTTGAGCCGGTACCATGTAGTGGAAAAGGGGCAAACGTGCTAGAGACTATGGGACTAGGCAGTCCCTTGACTACGCTGTGTTCTAACAGCCAATCATAGCAGCCCTGGGGCTGAACGTTAAGTATGGTGAGCATGGGCAGGAGCACTACGGCGATGCTTGGCTGCGTGCACTTAGTCCATCACGGCTGCTTGAGATTGACCTACGTAAAGTGTATACAAAGATACATTCGGCCTCCGTTGCCAAGTTCCTTTCTGCTGTGCATCACGAAGCACGACGGAGATAACCTGTGGCCACACATCCATGGACAAAGCCCAACTGGGCCATCTCTCAGATATACACGTAGACTCGCCGTCTGTTCTCTGGTGAGGGCCTGGTGTTGCGTGAAACCTCAAGTATTAATGTGCATGATAACACTGCTGCCCAATCACATTGTTATGAGCTGAGGGCATTGCTCCTCTCCTTTGGGTCCACGAGAACAAAAGCATGCTGAGGGAAAAGTGGTAACAGGTTTATTGTGCAAGTTGGCATTTATTTTATTGGTTCATCTGCTAGAAAGTTGACTGGTGCGGAGATTCCTCTGTGAAACCTTTTAGCCATTATGCAACTGGAGACAAGAGAGATGCGAACGAAATGAGTGAGTCATTAATGAACCTCTCATTTTCTATAATAGACTGGCACCAAAACAAAGAATTGGATATAGCGTTGTAAACTTGAACGGGGTAATTTACTTTTCCTCTCAGCTAAACGTTCACCCTTCTGGAATGTTTGTGTGCCCATTGTCTTGAATAACCATAGAGGAGGCTCGTGTGCAGACCGAGTACAGGAGCATGTCACACGGACACAGGATGACTGCAGCGTAGCGCCCTATGCCGTGGTATTTAAACGTCGGTCATTTTGGACCATGACAAGTCTTTGACTCGCTGGATATGTTGTCTCTTCCTCTTGGAGCTGACAGTAGCGTGTTTTACAACATCGCTGCCCGTCAACACAGAGGACAGTAACTTCCATTTTGCGTGCAGCTTGCAGACCTGGTTATTTTCAGTTCAAGTGATACTTGAGAATCAATCAACATAGCACTTCAGTGGCAAGATTCAATAGAACCCAACTGGAACTATTGTATGACCTTTTTTTTTCTTTCTTCCGTTTTCACTTTTTGTTGTTCGCGCGAAGATGGCGGCGTGAACTCACGTTGGCAGCGGCCTCACCCTGCACCGGTGTGGGAAGATGGCGGCGTGAACTCACGTTGGCGGCGTTCTCACCCTGCACCGGTGTGGGAAGATGGCGGCGTGAACTCACGTTTGCGGCGGCCTCACCCTGCACCGGTGTGGGAAGATGGCGGCGTGAACTCACGTTGGCGGCGGCCTCACCCTGCACCTGTGTGGGAAGATGGCGGCGTGAACTCACGTTGGCGGCGGCCTCACCCTGCACCGGTGTGGGAAGATGGCGGCGTGAACTCACGTTGGCGGCGGCCTCACCCTGCACCGGTGTGGGAAGATGGCGGCGTGAACTCACGTTCGCGGCGGCCTCCCCCAGTACCATCCATGCAGTGTCTTTGTCCATGTCTGTGTCTAATTTTGTGTCTTCATTTGATGGCTGGGAGAGCTGGCGCTCGGAGGGCTTGGTCTGCTGCATCCAGTGGGCCCGGGGACCGCGGCCCTGCCCGGAGCGGCGCACAGGGGCGGGGCGGGTCTGGTGGGGCATGGAGGTGGGGTGGGCTGGGCTGGCTGCTGACCCGTGCGGACTGGTGGTTCCGATGGCACCGAGGGCAGTCTGGCGGCGGCCTCGCCTAGCGTTGACTGTTTTTGATGTTATCGTGTGGGGTGCGGGGAGTGTCTCCAACACTGAAATTGTAATTGGCTGAAATTGGGTGAAAGAGGCAGAATTAACATGGGGAATGGAATGAAAAGAGCCTGGCTGGATTTGGGACCTAATATTCTCCACCTTGTTTACAAAATGAGTGAGAAATTGTTCAGACAACTCAACATCAGGTTCAAAAAGAGAAGTGGAGGGACCATTAATGACAGAATCAATTACCCCGAAGAGAACTTTAGGATTGTGGTTATTTCTCAATATTAGTTCAGAAAATTGCGCTGATATGCATCCTTAACTGCCTTCCGGTAAATTAACATTTGGTTTTTAAGGGTGTTGTGTGTTAATTCGGACTTGTTGACCTTCCATTGTCGTTCAGTTTTTCTACAAAGTCTTCTAAGGGCACGGATGTGATCATTCAGCCAGGGGAGGTTATTTAATTTTTGTTTCCTAGTTTTAAATGGTGCAATTTGGTCGAGGATGGATTGGCACTGAACATTGAATGAATTTAATAGTGTGTTCTTAGTTTGAATATACTATGTGTTTAGTTTGGATATATGTGTTTTTAGTTTGGGTATATGTGTTCTAGTTTGGATATATGTGTTCTAGTTTGGATATATGCGTTCTAGTTTGGATATATGTGTTCTAGTTTGGATATATGCGTTCTAGTTTGGATATATGTGTTCTAGTTTGGATATATGTGTTTAGTTTGGATATATGTGTTCTAGTTTGTATATATGTGTTTTTAGTTTGGATATGTGTGTTCTTAGTTTGGATATATGTGTTCTTAGTTTGGGTATATGTGTTCTAGTTTGGATATATGTGTTCTAGTTTGGGTATATGTGTTCTTAGATTGGATATATGTGTTCTAGTTTGGATATATGTGTTCTAGTTTGGATATATGTGTTCTAGTTTGGGTATATGTGTTCTTAGATTGGATATATGTGTTCTAGTTTGGATATATGTGTTCTAGTTTGGGTATATGTGTTCTTAGATTGGATATATGTGTTCTAGTTTGGATATATGTGTTCTTAGTTTGGATATGTGTGTTCTTAGTTTGGATATGTGTGTTCTTAGTTTGGATATATGTGTTCTTAGTTTGGGTATATGTGTTCTTAGATTGGATATATGTGTTCTAGTTTGGATATATGTGTTCCAGTTTGGATATGTGTGTTCTTAGTTTGGATATATGTGTTCTTAGTTTGGATAGATGTGTTCTTAGTTTGGATATATGTGTTCTTAGTTTGGATATATGTGTTCCAGTTTGGATATGTGTGTTCTTAGTTTGGATATATGTGTTCTTAGTTTGGATAGATGTGTTCTTAGTTTGGATATGTGCGTTCTTAGTTTGGATATACGTGTTCTTAGTTTGGCTATACGTGTTCCAGTTTGGATATACGTGTTCTTAGTTTGGATATATGTGTTCTCAGTTTGGATATACGTGTTCTTAGTTTGGATATACGTGTTCTTAGTTTGGATATATGCGTTCTTAGTTTGGATATACGTGTTCTTAGTTTGGCTATATGTGTTCCAGTTTGGATATATGTGTTCTTAGTTTGGATATATGCGTTCTTAGTTTGGATATACGTGTTCTTAGTTTGAATATATGTGTTCTTAGTTTGGATATGCATTCTTAGTTTGGATATATGCGTTCTTAGTTTGGATATATACGTGTTCTTAGTTTGGCTATATGTGTTCCAGTTTGGATATATGTGTTCCTAGTTTGGATATACGTGTTCTTAGTTTGGATATATGTGTTCTTAGTTTGGATATATGTGTTCTTAGTTTGGATATGTGTTCTTAGTTTGGATATATGTGTTCTTAGTTTGGATATATGTGTTCCAGTTTGAATATATGTGTTCTTAGTTTGGATATATGTGTTCTAGTTTGGATATATGTTTTCCAGTTTGGATATATGTGTTCCAGTTTGGATATATGTGTTCTAGTTTGGATATATGTGTTCTTAGTTTGGATATATGTGTTCTAGTTTGGATATATGTGTTCCAGTTTGGATATATGTGTTCTAGTTTGGATATATGTGTTCTTAGTTTGGATATATGTGTTCTAGTTTGGATATATGTGTTCTAGTTTGGATATATGTGTTCTTAGTTTGGATATGTGTGTTCTTAGTTTGGATATGTGTGTTCTTAGTTTGAATATATGTGTTCTTAGTTTGGATATATGTGTTCTTAGTTTGGCTATATGTGTTCTAGTTTGGATATATGTGTTCTAGTTTGGATATATGTGTTCTTAGTTTGGATATATGTGTTCAAGTTTGGATAGATGTGTTCTTAGTTTGGATATAGTATGTGGATATATGTGATCTTTTTGTTTTTGGATGTGTGTTTTTGTCTTTGTGTTGCACTGCTGTGGGCTGGGGGAAACGATATTTTGTTTCATTGCATGTACGCAAGTACATGAAGTGTTCCTGATTCCTGATTGTTCCAATAGAAATACTGAGAAATGGGTGATGAGGAATAATGAATAAGGCCAGATCCATGCTGGGCAGCAGATCTTCCGGTGTGTACATTGAATCTGCTAAGATCGGCAGCCGGTAGCCGGTTTGTACTGTAACAACATTTTCATAAAAATAGACAGTCCTCACTTTTTTATGGGAATCTGTGGTATTAGTTACTTTTTTCTTCCTGCAAGGCATATCCTTACTGTGCTAACATTGTTATATCATGCAACATCACAACCACTGGGCGAAGCATGAAAACACACAATGAATGTGATTTTTTTTCCAATTGAAAATTGAAGGAAAAAAAAACTCAAATTGGGACATTTTCTTAAATGTGTAAGATTAGAATTTGACCTTTCACTTCCTTCTGGTCACTGCAAAATATATGAAACAGTTCACCAATATTAAAATTAGAATTAAAATGGAGGTGCCA